>NW_008796110.1:9695482-9696321 GCF_000699145.1 Aptenodytes forsteri | reverse complement strand
ACACTAGGTTAGTCAGGCAGGACTTGCCCTTGGTGAAGCCATGCTGGTTGTCTCGAATCACCTCCCTGTCCTCCATGTGCCTTAGCATAGCTTCCAGGAGGACCTGTTCCATGATCTTCCCAGGCACAGACGTGAGACTGACTGGCCTGTAGTTCCCCGGGTCTTTCTTTTTTCCCTTTTTAAAAATGGGGGTTATGTTTCCCCTTTTCCAGTCAGTGGGAACTTCACCAGACTGCCACGACTTCTCAAATATGTGGCTTAGCAACTTCATCCGCCAGTTCCTTCAGGACCCGTAGATGGATCTCACCAGGTCCCATGGACTTGTGCACCTTCAGGCTCCTTATATGGTCTCGAACCTGATTCTTATCCTACAGTGGCGGCTCTTCATATATATTTAATACTATCTATCAAGTGTTTAGAAATAATACAGTCATAGCCATGTTAAACATGTACAATTACCATGCAACGGACTTCTAGCTTACTAACTTGAAGAGCACATATAACGTAACAGAGGACTTAACCCTAAGTAAGCAGTATCTATTGTGTTTCCTTTCTTTATTTTAATGACAATAAATCAAAGCAGACTTATTCACACAAAATTAGCTAGCTACCACATTATCTGAATCAGGAATGTGCCATCTCTTAGATTGAATCATAGAATCATAGAATTATAGAATCATTAAGGTTGGAAAAGACCTCTAAGATCATCGAGTCCAACCGTCAACCCAACACCACCATGCCCACTAAACCATGTCCCTAAGTGCCTCATCTACACATCTTTTAAATACCTCCAGGGATGGGGACTCCACCACTTCCCTGGGCAGCTTGTTCCAATGTTT
>NW_008796110.1:9674531-9694469 GCF_000699145.1 Aptenodytes forsteri | reverse complement strand
TTGTGAGCGCCCTCAAGATGAACCGCTCCATAATCTTCCCCGGCACTGAGGTCAGGCTGACCGGCCTGTAGTTCCCCGGATCCTCCTTCCGGCCCTTCTTGTAGATGGGCGTCACATTGGCAAGCCTCCAGTGAAGTATTGTTACTTCACTGTAATGTATCATTACCTCAAAACCGAGCACCTAAACTCTTCAGAGTGATCCTTATATTAATTCAAACACAGAACACCATCTGAGAATAGCAGACTGCAGAGTCTTGCTGATGTGACCACACTGCATTACCATGTGGAAGAACTACTGCTCCAATTAGTAAGTTCAGAAATAAATAAATATGGTCCCAGAAACAAGACGATTTCAGTATTATTGTTCTTACAGGCTGGAAATGCAACAGTGAAAGAAAGCAGCAGGCAAAATTGAAAAATCAAGGCAGATCCACAAGAATAATGTATGGCTTGGACATGTATATGTTAAGGTTTCTTCAGTTACTAGTTTGACATTGGAGCACTTCTGAAGAAACAAAGTGAAGCAGAGCAAAATAAAAACATTTCCTCTGTGAAGTTTATACATTTATGGGGAAAAAATATGTGTTAAAATATATATTATTGGAACTGTATCATCACAAAAGAAAAGTCATTCAGAAAGCAAAGCACTCATGATATCAACTAGTTCTCCGAGTTTCTCTGTCCTTGTTTGTTCATTATCAGTAACATTTTAACTTTTATGGTAGTAGAAGTGCACCAATAATCTCCAACCTTTATGTTTTCAGGTACAAGAAAAAGAAAAATGGTTTTGGATATAAGAAATGGAAATGCATAAGCTGAAAAATCACTACTGTCAAAGGTACAGAGATTTAAGCAATGACAGTAATGCCAGGGATTTCTCATCACTATCAAGTGCAGGGAAAACAGTGGCAACATTTTTCCCAATTAAGCCCTAGATAATCTTCTGTACCCCCTAATTTGTTGGTCCTTGTACAATTTTTTCAGTCTTAACACGATACTCTATATATTTACTTCTCCAGAAGTGCAAAAAAATTTCAAGCAAAGAAATTGATTTTTATAACATTAATATAATCTTGAAAGAAGGTTTAGAATTTGTCTACTTATCCTGTCAATTCTTGAGGAAAAATATCATCATACAAAGCTATCAGCGTTATTTAAAATCTCTGATGCATATATGTTTGGGCTTGAATAGGGAAGATGGTAACTTACGCTTCTAGTTTTACAGACAACAACTTCCTTGTGTTATTTGGGCTTTTTTTGAAGCAAGATTAGCAGAGGTAACTTATGACCTCTCACTGATTCTACTCAAGAAAATTCTTAAATCCATCTAATCTATGTGCATAAACAAAGATGCCAGAACCCCCTTTTACAAAACCCTGTGTGCTTAAAAAAGCCTGCTGGTACTAACATCATGTTTTTCAACTGCTCTTAAAAATCTGGCATTATAATTTGCATTCAAAAGACAAAGATTAGGTACCAGATACTAGTAAACCCTATGTTGATATAAGCCTCAGAACTACTACCAAATTGTTAAACTGAAGGACAAAGACTGGTACCTGACATTTGCTAGTTTTATGGGAATTCTGTTAAAAAACTTGATTTACATGTTGTGCTGAAAAAGCAATGTGGCATTTGTCTCTTAATGTGCATTTAACAACCACAACCATCAGACTGTTAGTGGTGCATTGCTTTATGTTGTAGACAAATGTCTGGGCCCTGAAGGCACCCAGAGGCCTTAATGTCCCTGCTTGCCCCGCCTGGGGCTTCCCCCCACCCTGCCCACAGCCCAGGAGCCCCATTTCACCTCAGTCTGGGACCATCAGTCCGTGCCCCAGCGATGCTGGGGGCAGATGTCTCTAGCCTTCTCACATGGAGGGACTTTGGACTCCCACTGTAGCCTGTCTCCAGCCCTGTCTCTGGTCCCATCAGCTTTTGCTGCTCACAGGACTCCTGTGATGGTCCCTGGTCCTGGCTCATCACTTGCCGTGTGTGGGGCTGTCCATAGACACGGATACCAGATCCTGGCTCTGCTCCCATGTTTGCACCTCTTGGTGAGGGCACAGGGACCCTTCTGCTCGACCCCCTCGCAGAGCTGCCTTGCTCTCACTGCTTCCTGACAGCAGATCCAGGAACATGCTTGTGTTAATTCATGATTTTACATGAATGATGAAGGCTTTGCTCTTAAGCCTGGACATGGGGTAGATCTTCTCTAGTCACAGTGGAAGCTTAGAAAGTTCATATGCAAACAGAAAACAGGTGCCTGTCTTAAACTCAACCAGATGCTATTTTCTTATTCATGCATTTAGGCACCGAAATATCTTCTTAAACCTGGCCATCAATTATTTGCTAACTCGTGTTTTTTAACTGACTAAGTAATATTAAACACTCTATTTGGCTGAGTTTTCCTGATAATTTTTTTTTAAGTTCACAGAGGTACTTTCTTGTTTCATTAATATTCTTGTCTCCATTGTTGCTGCATCAAGAAAAAAACAAACAAAAAAATTTCATAAACATGAATTCATGAACAGAAGTTAGAAGTTGTAAGGAGGCAGTCCACTTTGTCAGAACTTGAATAGCCTGAGAAATTTGTGAAGTATGTCCTCATTGAAAATCATACCAATAACTAAGGAATTAAACAACTCATTTCTGCAGATATGCAGTCTACGTTTTTTGGTACACACTTAATACGCATAGACAAAACCCATATCATGAATTTTCTGCAAGCGATTTTCTGCTGTCAGTGCATCACAGAGATGCCTAAAGTAGTTCTAAATGGGCTAGCTCAGTTGCTGAGATAGCATAGTCATGTTAGCACAGTCACTCCATAATGTACTCAGACCATTAGTTGTAATACATTTTTGAAGATGGTATATTTAGAAATTATTTTTGATAAGCTATATGAACCTAAAGAATCTCAGTTGCCTCAAAAAGGCAATCCCATTTTGGAACACAACAGGACAGGAAGGAATACAATTTGGACTTGTGTAAAGAAATAACCATATCTTCTCTAGACAAAAAGGATAGTAAGTAAAACATACTTTAATAAAGCATAATAGATGAGAACCTTTGCATGCTGCAACGGTAAATGGAGTACACTGCTACTGCCTAGCGTATTCTGCCTAAATCAATAGAATTTAGAGGAAAAACAGCTTTCTAACAACAAACAGTCAAACACACTCACCTAACCAGTATCAGAAGTAATGAATTTACCATGCACCTCGTATTTCTAAAATTGTCTTTATGAAAGTTTAGAATTATTATACACTTTAAATCAAGCCACAACCTAGTATTTTCAAAAAAACATTAGGTAATAGATGGGAAGACTGAAGATGCATTAAAACAAAAACAATGCACTCAAAATGTTCAAACCAAACACCACAGTTTATACTACACAATTACATTAATGGCCCTATCATTTTAAAAAATTACGTAAAGATGTTACGAAGAAATTTAATGGAAATTTAAAGAAAAAGAATTCTATGCCCCACACACTTTTGTTGGAGGTTAAGAGCTACATTAACATTGTGCTTCATGTTCTAAAGAATGTAACAGTCTCTCATCCTTAATTGCATTTTAAGGTATTTCCTCCATCAATCACAATCAAATCAAGAAAAAACACAAATTTGTTTACTGTGTCTGCCCACCAAAAAAAGTAAACTTCACTACATACACACTTCTCACTGCTGATTACACAGTTAAATTTTATCTTGCTCCTCTTCATAACAGGCAAGATTAAAGTCTTCATCTCACAAATGTTGGCCATGTGGTAATATGAGGGGATAAGCCCATCACTAAGTGCTTTTACTTATATATGCATCTCTGAAAATCACAGAGATTAAGCTGAGTTAAAAGTTGGAGACTTGTAGCCATGTTTTATAAGTTTCAAATCTCACCATAAATGAGATTAAAAATATTATGTTTGCTACATGAAATGATAAAGTTGGCATACCAGACAGAAGTTATTTTTAATCTGTGGTTGTTTTCATTTTGGGGCATATTTGGTGTTTTGTTTTATTTTTTAAAAGGCAATTTTTATGTTTACCAATTTCCATATTTAGTAAAATGAAAACATAGCAAACATATTTATTGTAAAGCCTCGAGGTCATCCTGACTTTGCCAGCTGCAAGAGAAACTTAATCCAAGCAAAAACTGAAGTGCTTTTAAATGTCAAATGCGCTTGCTTTCACATGAGCAAGCAGCCCGCAGGTAAAAAATGCCTGCCACAGACTCAAAAGATAATGGTGGGATTTCAAGCTCTCTTTTCAGAATATTTGTAACTAAATTTGTTGATCAGAAGTCCACTGAATACCATAATGAACCATATTATAATATGCGATGGGCACAGATGTGAGATCTGACAACAGGATACCATTTTCCTGCTCACATTTTTTTAAAATAAAAAAACCCATAACCATTTCCTCTCACAGCTGATGTTATGTTGGATAATTTATATTTCGTGAAAATGCAGAAAAAGGAGGCGGGGGGGGAATAACAGAATAACGGTATCACATTGCCTAAAGAATGTTTTTGGCCTGAAAGCATTAAGATATTTTACAAGAGTTGCCACCATCACTGTGAGCATTGCTGGCTTGGGCTGAGCATTTCTGAAACTGAAAGCTGTTACCATGTAGATTTTAGCCTATATAAAATTAGACTGAGTGGTACCATCAGTGAGGACAAAGTATACATAAAAGCCTACAAAACTTCTAACTTAATTGAGAATATCCGAAAGCATCTAATCTTTCTAGCAAGCAGATGGAGGCAGAGGGGTAGCAGGGAGAATATTCAGCCATTAGATACTGGCAGGCTTTCCTTGTTTTCTGTGCTCAAGATTGGAACATCACATGATACTGCATTTCCAGTCCTGCATCACTGAAAGACTTCAGTCCATAAAGACGTAAGTATAACTTTTATGCCATTAAAAGCCCTTTTAACCTGCCAGTGCAGCACAGACATTTTTAGTGTACACAGACATTAGGCTTCACAGATTTGGACTATCTGAGGGGCTTGGGGTTTTTTCTTGAGCTCCAGCAAGAAAATACTCTAAGGTTTTCTTAGGCGTTTACTATTCTTCTCTGAACTTTAGACTTCTTAATTTGTTAATTTATATTTTAACATCTATATAGCTGGTTGAATAAAACAGGAGCCTTTGATATTTATGGTGCCATATTATTTGTGTTCATTGATAATGGGACAGCCACCAGGAACTAGTAGATATGGTTGCAAATCAGAAATGTTCCAAGACTGAATTAATTTCATAAGTCCTGTTAAATGCAATTTCTAGAATTATTTCAACCTTTTGTTATTTAGCAGATGTTAAAAAATTCAAGAAACCCTAATCACTGACTGAAAACTTAATAAGTAGTAATTAATGATTACTAAATCCAAGAATTTATACAGTTCCTTTAAAACTATCTGGATAAAGAATGAAAACACACATTCAAAAAAGTAGACCATAAGTAAACTGTTAAAAAATATTTAAGAATGTTTTTAAATTAATTAACAGTTTGAAATACATGCCTTCATTTCTGGATACTGACTCATTTGTTCCACCTAGTGAAACCTAATGCTGGGAAACAGATCACTAAGTAATGATTCACCCAGGTAGAAACACACTACGTGGATGAGTGCGTGTTTCACTACACTAAATTCAGGGTTAGTTACGTATGACTGAAACATGAATTCCACAAAAGATGAAATTTTTCTCACCATTGATGAGAAGGAGGATAGCACATAATTTTATTCAGGATCCTCTCCATGCACTTATACTATTCAAGCATTATATTTAATTCTTGCATGGTTGAGAAAGTCAGAGACATACAGATGGAAACTAAGCAGCTAGACAGAAACAGTAAAATATCAAAGGTACACTCAGGTTAAATCACAGTCTTCCATAGATCTTTACATCCTATACAATACGTAAGAAGAAAAATCTCTCTACTAGGTCAACATTTTCATTGACTTCAGTGGAATAGCATTTGATCCTGAAAAATTAATATTAGAGGAATATACAGTTCCCTGGTTAGGTAGCCCAAGTTCTATACACAGATCAATTTCCCTTTGGCTACCATTCCCTGTTAGTCATGCCTACTAGACGAGCCATCAGTAAAAATGTCAGAAACATTTCAGGTACTCTGCCAAAATAATTCAAAACTGGATCTCTCTTCCCCAACCTGCCCAATTCTTCACACTTTCCAGCTTCACTCTTCCCAGCCCTAACAGGCCTCAGACTCCAAATCCAGCCAATCCACACCAAATAAATTTACATTTGTATTTAAAAAGCTGATTTCACACAAACCTTAAATCATGTGGAAAATGAACTGTTTAACCTTTTGGTAGTAGGTATTGGCAGCACAGTATGAAAGTTTATTCTGCTTGACATATGCTTACTATGACTTTATCAGAAATCAATTTTCAAGCAAGACTTCAAAAAACTGTTGCTACATAGGCAGGCATAAGGGAAAATTGCTATCAGTTGGATAGTGTAGTCTTATTCTGTTCACTCACTAAGATTTTTTCTGTGGTTACACTGAGCAGGAACCCAACTGATTTTCTAGGAATCTGGGTATTCAGAAACTTCATATGAAGACAGATATGAGTTCAGATTACAAAGTTCAAATTTTTTCAAAAAGTTATTAAACATACTGAGTATTTCTGCATTACAGACTACAAAATTGATTTTGATCTAAATCTAGGTATAGAAAAAGTAAAATAGGAATATGTCTAGTCAGAGTGAAATTTGTCTGACTTAAGGTACCAGAAAATTATCCATGTAGCCATGAACATCATTCTCCTGGCAAACTTAAAACTGTTGTTTTTTTTTTAATTCATTCCATATACTCTACCAATAAGGACCTACAGTTGCTATTTTTTCAATAAATACCAAAGGAATCAGAATTTCAAACCAAACATTCTACTAGTGTTTGCAATCCAATCCTTGCATGACAAGGAAAAAGGCGTATGAAATTAAAGCTTCATAGCCAGAAAAAGAAACTCCAGTATTCAGTTTTCATTTTCCAGTCTGAAATAAATAGAAATATGAAAAATCAATAAATAATTAATAAAGAACAAAATGTAATATATCTTTGGCTTTTAAAACTATTTTACCTCCGACGCTTTAATTTTCTTCTTAAAACTGAAGAACAAAAATATTTTAATATTATCTTGTGAGATACTATGTAGTGTATCAAGTACTGCAATACACCTGCTGACAGAAATGAGACTCCAGGGGTCACCAGTAAAGAGAAAATTTGCAGTATGTGCTATCTATAAAAGTGTAATCAAAGAGAATATTTTATACAGTCAGAAATAACTTCATAACATTTTGCACTCACGCAAAACAGTCTAAGCCTGTATTTTCTAACCTTATAATGATTCTTGACCAGTGCAGGTGATTTTATGAAAGTATGTTAAAGCTACTGTATTAAGTCATTTTAGTAGAAGTAGGAAAGACCACAATCAGAATAACAGTTAAGGGTAGCAAATTAAGCATATTTTTATTAGGTTATCTCTTCTTGTATTCTTTTATAGGGCACTATAACATTAAATTAAAATAGGAAACTGAAAGAGTCCCTGAATGAAATTTTCTCATGACAGCTCTCTACTGCCGTGATTCAATATTCCCTCCCTGTGACTGAGAGAATTAGCAGATTTGAGCTTTTTTTTAATACTAGCCCATATAAATAACACAAGTGATATAAACTACTTTCACTCTTTTCTACACAGTTCTCCAATATGATTCTCATTACTCTATTTGACTAAAGACAAATACTTGAAAAAAACTGAAACCACCACCTAAAAAAACCCTATTTTTGTATTTTAAATGCAGCATACTTGGAAAAGCTGCCTATTCCACCTCTTCATCAGTAAAAAGCTGTTCTCTTCTTAAAGACTTTTTTTAAATGAGGCCTTCTAGTCTGAAGTAACCTTGAGAACAAAAGACACAAGTGAAGATCCCTAGAATAAACTACTTTCTCCAAATTGTTTCAAGTCCTCTTATGATTTCTGTCCTGACTCAGTTATCATGCTGTTAATATTAAAATGTATCTCAACTTCCAATGAGAGAATCTTTGAAGCAACTTTTATAATAAACCAGGATAGTTTTTGGAAAGTGTATACTATCAGGTTCCCAAGAGCAGAAAACAGTTGTGAAGTAGCTTTGCATGTTAAGAATAAATTTTAGATGAACTTGAGTAGTTCTTTCATGGCAGATAGGAAGATAAAGCCCAACAGTCCTTACTGCCATAGATCAAGATTGTTAGCTTTATAATTAATACCAAGTAACATTAGCTAAGTCAGATAGCAAAAGATGAGGAACCTAAGATTTCTTTATTGTGTTTCAAATATATCTTGAGAATCATACTTGCAACTTCTTTTCTAACCTGACTAGACTAACTGGAGTTCAGATGACAAGACATCTATATGAATATCACTAATATTATTTAATCTAGAGAAAAATTATACCTCAAAACATATTACTTCAACAATAGCAGGAACTGACTTGTTAGCAAGGGAAAAAGCATAACATTCAATGATGATCATTGTCTCTCTGAATTTTTCTTCTAGCAACTGCCATTTTGGGGGAGAAGAAGATCCTGAATATCAAAACACTGTGAAGCAAACATGCTAAATACAGTTAAGTTAAGCCCTCCTCATGAAGAACTTTTGGGTTTTCAAAGATCTTCCTTGAAAAAATATCGAAGAAAAATATTAACATAGTTAAAGTGGAGTTATTGGAGAAAGGTTAATTCAGCTAAGAGCAGGCAATTTTTCAATGTTTCACATTGGTAGAATACAGAATTTAAATAAATAAACATTTTAAGGTGTCAGTTCCCTTGGGCTACCATATGTATCTGTTCCTTTCTACTGAAGAGCGTAGCCTTCCTTAGAAAGAAACTGCTTTTGTTTAGAACTCAGCAAAAAGGAATTTTGCTTCAAAACTGGGATATTAGGCATCAGCACAATATTAATACAAATACTACATTTTTTGAATGGTTGGGGCATACAGTATTTTCTCAGTCAGTAGAAAGGCACAACAGATTTTGATTTATGGCTTGTTATTAGTGATTGTATGGCCTCTAACAAATAGAAAACTAAATAATCACCTGCATAAACACTTACATTGTACAGATGTTTAATCTCTGTATGTTAGAGAGCTGCTAAAGACAAAACACACTCCAATAATCCTAAGCATTAAAACTCCCTAAAATCCTTTTTAAAAAATACAATTGATGATTTCTTATAATCAAATTATTGTTGGTTTTCTTTTCTTTTATTAAATCGGCATCTGTAGAATTTCCAGTTGGTTTGTATCTGCTATTTGAATTATTATCCAGATTTGCTACCTAAAGATTGATGAAAAAAGTACAACACTTTAAAGATCTAGATATAGTCATGATGCTGTCTGAGAGGGAGAGGAGAAGGCTATGAAGTCTCTTCCTGCCTTGTGATGTAAAGCAGGTGTGAGTTAGAGCAGAGAGAGCATGGAGCAACTTCTCCCTCCCTCTGCACACTAGTATGTCTGCCCTGCAAATACAGCTGATTCAAGAAATACAAAGTGGACATTTGCAAAGCTAAGAACACTGCCAATGTAATGAGGTAATGAAATAATTTTTGTTTTTCCTTATATACAGCTAGGCAAATTATTTCAGAGAATCTTTTTTTTTTTTAAAAAAAAGCCATGCTACCAAGGATGAACCACCTTTTGAAAAGCAGAGCTGAAAAAAGGTTATTATTTTCCTGTCTTTATCTCCAAAGTAATGGTCTCTTCCATCCATTAGGACTGAAATACATCTGCAACCTCTCATTACGGAAATTCAGGAAAAACGAACATATGAGTCAGTAAAAAAACTTGACAAGGTTAAGACAACAGAAGGAAAAAACCAACTATGGAAAAAATGCAAACTGATATAAAGATTTCATGCCAGCATAACTATCTGGATGACTCAGTATTAGTTGAACATCAAACTGCAATCACTCATAGTTTTGGCTCCCTATATTACTAGTACAAGATGATAGACAATCACGCAGCAACAAACATGCACATACCTATTTACAATGCATACCAGCAATCTAGCTGTATGGTGTTTTTTTCTCACTTTGTGAAATTTATTTCTAAAACATCCACTTAATACTTCAACTGGATGCTTAAAACCCTATATTCTCACATATGTCTGGCCAGAGTTATATTTAGCCATCATCAAAGGCGGCCATTACTCAGGCTGTCAGTCTAGTAAAGGCAAGAAAATATGGCAGGAGGACAGCAGACCTGAAGCATCGCCCTCCCTAAGGAGGGCACGGTGCTGACAGTAATGAAACTAGCTGGCAGTTTATGGGGCACATGGTTGTGTAGTTGCTCTCATCTAGTCCTTCCATAGCCAAAGGAGAGAGATGCTGAGCAGGTGGTGAGTTGCCCAGTGCTCACAAGGACAGAGTGAAGCACCTCTTATGTCCCCGTCTAATCAATGTCCCTACATCATTCAAAGGCATGAGGTGCAAACATCCGACATTTGCAGAGACTGGGATACAGGCAAGCGCAGCTGGCTTGTTGCTGGGGCAGTGAGTTCACTTAAAAGAGGCCATCGTGCCAACGGGTAGGGGAGGGAGGACAGAGAACAGCAGCTGTTCTGCTTCAGCAAAATTTTACTATTCATTAGATGAAGGCAAAATAAAGCATTTTATCTTTCCTCTCAAGGGGGCAAAATTCAATTTTTCCAACACTGCTGAGTAGCGCTAAGATGTGACACACCTAAACTAATGAAGTCAAGAAAACTGTTGCATTTTTAAAACACACATTATCTACACTTGGCTAATATCCTATTCAGTGATACTTTGTATCACTGTATAATTACAAGCCTATAAAATCTCCATTAAATTCACACCAGTAAACATTTCTTTGAATTGACTGAAATAAAGCATTTTGGTGTATGCTACTCTCAGCATTTATCATAGATATTAGAAATATATTCAGTAGACCAGTTTACAAAAAAAGTCACAATTCCACAAGAATCAAAGTAACTGAGCACTTAATTGCCTCAGACCAATGAAGGAAAAATTTTGGCAGAATCAATTAAAAATATATTAAACAAACGTATTTTAGGTGACAGCACCCCACCTTCATTTTAGTGCATATTTCCTTGGGTTTTATGAGCTTGCTACTTTTACATCAGAAACTGTGGGATATAAAGAGAGAAACTACAGTCATTGCCTTATGGATTCCAATATAGCTTAGAAGGTAAAACCAGCAAAAAAAACCCCATGAAATATATCATATACTTTTTGGAGGGGATTAGAGTTTTTCTTCAGAATTACTTTCCATTTTTTGTCTATCCACAAAAATTTTGATTTTAAAAAAGTCTTCTCTAGATGAGAAGCACCAAAATGGCTGTTTCCTAAAGCACCAAATATTTAAAATGTTCCTGGAAAGTCCTGCTAAATGACAGGGATCACTTGTAAGAGTCACATCTTTCTCAGTCTCTTCTGCTTCAGAGACCTCGGAACCTGATGTTTTAATCACTGTATGCCAAAAAAAGGCCCTATGGCAAGCATAATGATCCACCCAGACTGCAGCTAGCTGTAAATTAGTTAAGAACAAAGAGGAGTGGAGGACTTAGGAAAACTGCCTCAGTCTTTTTGTGGGTTTTGTACTTTTCTTGAACGGATGCAGACAGACGTTCTAATTTCTCAGAGGATGTCAAGTCCATGGACCCATCTTCATTGTATCACAGTCACAAGCTACAAAATCTTAAAAGTTCTGGCAGATCTTTCTCTGATATGCTCTCTCCATTAAAATATTCAAGACACACAAGATGGAATATTAAGAGCTGGTGCAAAGGGAATACCTGGAATCAAAAGGCTCCTCACATACATCTTCATGCTACCAACGACAGATAGCAACTTCTAGCTTCCAAACTCTCACTTACATTAAAATTGAGGAATTATTTTCCTTTTTTTTTAAGCCACATAAAATTACGTTTAAAAACCAGAGCAAATGTAAATGTATAAACATACATAATTATTTACAGAAACACACACACATTCAATCAATAAAGGACCTGTAACTTTATCCAGTAACAATATATCTGCAAAATCATGATTTAGTAGCTCAGCACAAATACTGAACACTGAATACTCAACCTTCACAAGGAAATATTCACAAACAACTTGATTATGTTGTTTTATTAAATGCATGCAGGGAAAATAACCAATTGAACAATTGGTGTATGTCACAATCGGGAAAAGAGGCCACATTTGAGAGAGACACAAGTATTCCTGAACTATTCATGCAGACATCATTAGAATTTAAAAGAGAAAATACCAACATGTAAGCAAAAAAGGCATGAATGAGCCCCAAAAGTGCAGGGAATCAAACTCATCCATCTTGTTTAAGACCTTATATTTAAGCTAAGGGGAGTCAACGCAAGACTTTCCAGCTTTCTTGAGAAAAAATACGACCATCTCCAAGCACATAGCAGTCTGCCCCCTTCCTTCCCGCCCTTCTCTTCTCTCACAAAAAAAACCCCAAACCTACCCAAAATTCCAAATACATTCTAGTCGTAAATCTTTTTAAAAGATAAGATTATGTCTGAAATCAGTGTATATTATGCTGCAGAGGTTTTCAACAGCCTACGTAAAAAGTTTTGGCTGGTGTAGCAGCATGACAACTACAGGCTCAGCTGCCAGCTACAGCTTCCTAGTTCACGAACGGATACATTGGGTGTCAACCACAGAAGACTGATGCCTTCAGGGTAACGTGTATCCAAATATTGCTGTACTGCTCTTGACTATTTTATAGAGCAACAACGGTATCACTTCTAGCACAAGAAGGCCCTTTTGCTCTTCCAGCCAAACATCAAGGAATGCGATTGCAAGACAGAAAGGGGCAGACACTATCTAGTAGATAGCAATGCAAAGCATTATGGTATGTAATGAAGAATACGGTCTCCTTGCCCTTTACTGTATACATATTGAACCACTGAATTGAAGGGTATCTCCTGCTTCTTATTGACAGGAGAAGGAAGAAACTCCTTTTTTTGAGTGTAAAAATATTTTTCCTTCTTGTTCTAAAAAGGAATATATTTAATTAAACTAAGATAATTTAAATTTACAAAATTACCCTTAAATATCAACAAGAAGGAGTAGCATTAGATTTGGATGAATACCTTCATAAGAACATATATAATTCATACTATAGCTGAAAAAATAACTCTGCTATAAAATACATATATTCATTGTACATATATAATTTAGTTTTCTAAGTGTAAACATTGCAACAAGATGTTTTATCACTGATTGCTGCTCTAATAATGTACCAAACGCCAGCTTGGAAATTAAACATTCACAAGAATACAATTAAAATGAAATCCCCACTCCCAAAATAAAAAAAATAAAAAACCCTGTGATAAATAAATGAATCAAGGCAGCATTCCTGCTACCTTTGTCCAGTTCTTTTTTCCCATATGTTATCTTATTTTCATATGGAGGCTGCAAAAATACCCTTTTAGAGAATAAATTAGAAAAATGAAGCGTAAACAGTAAAGCCTGCTCAGCAGTCATGTTTTCCAGTGCTCTGTAGGGTAGCTGCAGGAATTTTCCATGCTGTGAGTGTTAATGAGACCCTCCATAGGCACCATTAATACATAAAAGCAATCACCTATAACTCACCTTTTCAAATCTGTACTTCTTGAATTTAGTAACTGGAAGCAAAATAGGAAGCATCATGCAAATACCATCCTCATTTACTGATATGCAACCATTAGCCAAAAAGGGGATGTCCTGGTTCCAGACACAACAGGGGATGACAACAGAAAAGTTACCGCAATACATAAATGCTTCAATAATCAAGCACAGAGTCCAGAAGCACTTGGAAAACATGTACAGTTTTGAAGACTACAAAACTGTCCCTAAACATATGGTTTTCCTGATGGAAGAAAACATACTTATAGGAATTACTAATTAGCTAAAACTGGCTGGATTCAAGATACTTAGGTACTTAGAACAGAATGGATATCTGACCAAACTCTACAATGACAGTAATCTGGCATGAAGAAACTCACACAAATTTTATACAGTTTATTTCCAAGTAGTGGTTTATCTTTCATAACATTTATTTAAATGAAAGGGGGGGGAAATTCAAATTTTCCACATGGATGCCACGGAAGTTCTGGCTAACCGTTGCCAACATGAGGCAATTGTCACTAACCAGTACCTCACACGAGCAAGTTTCCAAACCAGGCACTGGACTTCAGCCAAAGACAGCTCCACCAACCTGTGAAGGGCCTCAAGCTTTTGGTAGGAAGTTCCTTATCTCTATTCCATTTCTGAACTGCCAACCCCTTGGGCAAAGACATGTGTGGGGTCTGTCAGTCCCTAATACTTCACAAATTTTAAAGTGAAAGAGTATTAGTTCATTCTGCCAAAAAGGCACAGCTTAGGATATTACTTGCTATATTTAGTGACAGAAACTTGAAACAACGTGCCTGATAGCTATCCTGCACTCTGGTCTGGGTTCAAAGTGATTTCTCTGTTCCAGTTACTGGCAAGTTTCTACATAATTTGAACAGATACCCAGAAATGAGATGCATTTTTTTAAACAAGACCCACCTCTTCCACAAAATGGACACTGACTTGTGGTAAAAGCTTGCTTTAGGTCACCCTTTCTCAGCTTCATTTCTGCTTCTGATGACGTAAATTAATCCTTGGGTTTCCCACAGTTCTCATTACCGATAACTGATTCAGGTAAGACATCCTGTATCAATGCAGTCCTTTTTGGTACAGTACCATCCATTGCCAGGTAGAGATACTTTTTTGAATAGTACTACCTGCCGGATGAGCCCAAGCATGTAATTCATGCTGCAGTTCTAAGCTGAACATACCAAATACATATCAAAGATATCCCTCAAAGCCAGCTTTGCTAGAGGTTAGTTCTGGCCCTTCCCTACCCTTTTTCTGGCTTTGATGCCCATCAGGCCCATCACCGAGTAATTTCAGCATGCTGAGTTATCAAAGGCACTTTTATTTTGGTGACCAGGTTAGCTTCCTGATGCCTTAGTGTGCTGCAACAGCTCAATCAGCATCTGATGTGAACTGAAGCATTTGAAAGAAAGAGGGTAGTAAGTCAATAGGGTGAAAGAAGACGGCAGCCAGCAGTTAAACAGGCTTGGCTGCTACCACACTTATTTATGCAATGAAATGCTGAGTTATCAAAGGCACTTTTATTTTGGTGACCAGGTTAGCTTCCTGATGCCTTAGTGTGCTGCAACAGCTCAATCAGCATCTGATGTGAACTGAAGCATTTGAAAGAAAGAGGGTAGTAAGTCAATAGGGTGAAAGAAGACGGCAGCCAGCAGTTAAACAGGCTTGGCTGCTACCACACTTATTTATGCAATGCATAATAATTTGCATATTATGCAATTATGCAATAGCAATAATGCATATTTATGCACTTCCTGAGTGCATTTCACTTTCATAGAAGTGAAAAATCACTGTGGCTATACATGAGATTTTCATCCTTAAACTTAAATAAAATATGACTTCAGAAATACTCATTATGCAAACACATAAATGAAAATAAGAAATGCACCTCAATAGCTCTTCATAGAACCAAAATACGATGATGGACAAACTTGAGAATGGTAATGTATTTGAGATAAATGATCTATAAATGTGACTTGCTAGAATGGGGGGCACCATGACAGCAGCCATTTTCATCTAAGACTAAAGTTTCTTTTGCTTTCAATTTTAGACTGGAATATCACCAGCAAGGAGTCACATACTGTTATTTGGTAGTTTCAGTGAGTGGTTCACATAACTGAAATATTATTTCCTTCATCTGGATTCCATCGAATAACTTAGAAAAAAGTAAATTCCATCACTGTTCATGTTCCCAAACAGCAGTAGCTGAACTGCAGTTTTCAAAGGCAGAAGGCTTTACACACTATCCCAGTGGCATGTTAAACCACTGTGTCAATTACTATCGTAATCTACATCATCTACTATATCCCCCTCACTTTCTTTTTTTTCCTCTCTCTCCATCTCTCTCTATTTTTAATGAAATACTGCTAGTGCCTGCCAGACAGGAAATTAGCTCAACATTAAGGACAAGTAAAATTGCACTAACACTCACTAAAAAGCATAGCTATTTTCTGAGTTTTTCTTATTGCTTTTCTACTCTGCTGCATAGACATTTGACTAAACCAATAAATAAGCAAAGTTCAATACGGCCTGATCCAGAGCACTGCAAAGTCAAGGGAAAATGTCTCAACATATTTAAATTTAGACATGTCTGCCGCAAACTCCCATTTCAAAGCAACTTTGAATTACTGTCAACATCAGTGGTACAAATGTTATTACCATGAGAAGCTCATTGCCACAGGATGTTTTACAGACCAAAAGTCTGAAGAGATACAAAAGGGCTCACCAGAATTAATGGAGGGTGGATATTAAATTAGATCAGAGATATTAAACAAAACAATACAAATGCAACCTGTGGCTCAGACAGTCCCTGAAATCCTATCTGTTGGAAGCGAGATTGTTGTGGTTTAACCTCAGCCGGCAACTGAGCACCACGCAGCTGCTCGCTCACTCCCCCCGCACCGGTGGGATGGGGGAGAGAATTGGAAGAGTAAAAGTGAGAAAACTCGTGGGTTGAGATAAGAACAGTTTAATAATCGAAATAAAATAAAGTAAAATAGTAGTAGTAGTAATAATAATAACAATAATAATAGAAGAATATACAAAGCAAGTGATGCACAATGCAATTGCTCACCACCCGCCGACCGATGCCCAGTCAGTCCCCGAGCAGCGGTCGCCGCCCCCCGGCCAACTCCCCCCAGTTTATGTACTGAGCATGACGTCACATGGTATGGAATATCCCTTTGGCCAGTTTGGGTCAGCTGTCCTGGCTGTGCCCCCTCCCAGCTTCTTGCGCACCTGTTCACTGGCAGAGTATGGGAAGCTGAAAAGTCCTTGACTTAGTACAAACACTGCTTAGCAACAACTAAAACATCAGTGTGTTATCACATTATTCTCATGCTAAATCCAAAACACAGCACCATGCCAGCTACTAGGAAGAAAATTGACTCTATCCCAGCCGAAACCAGGACAGAGATTCACCAGGGGAAGAAACACATGATTCTTCGTCCATATGTTATAGTTTGGGCAGATTGATGGGAGTTTGTTTTGTTTTTAAATATTGTTTAGGTCTTCATTCTGTCAAGAAAATTCCTTATTTCTCAAAACACACTTACTGCAGGGAAAAAATAAAAGTAACCGAGACTGACAAAAATAAATGTGAACCCCATAAAATGCAACATTAGTGATGCTTTCTTTTTTAGTTATGTTGGTTTTTCATTGATTGATAGTGATATGGCACAAATAAATGAGGCATTCTGCTAGTAGTAGACTTTTTTTCCCTTGTAACAGATTCAGTAAATAATGTTCCACATATTGTGACACCAAAAGTGCTGGTACTCTTCATCCGTTCTAACATTGTTTCAAAGAATTATACTCAACCATCAAAGGTTGTTTTTCTCGACCCAAATGTTGCACAGATATAAAATGCTATGGTAGATTAACCTCAACATGTCAAGTTATACACATGAATCATTAGGTTTTATTTAGTGGACATTTCTAAATTTCAGCTTTCAGTGAGGTCTGTGCTGATAATTTTTTTCCCTGTAATTACCCACTGAATTTATTTGAACTCATTTATTGCTAATTTGTCAAAATAAAGAATGACACTAGAATCAGCAACTTTATGGTAAATTGTACATCCATTTAACGCCTACGAATACTGTATTTCTTGTGTTCCAAGAAACCATATTGGGATGAGTTTCTCAGGACTTCAGTCTTAAAAGGACCATTGATAGCAATATATGTTTAATCTCTCTCCATTCACAGGTATATAATATAAAGTTTATAGATCAGAGATTACTTTTCACTTAAATTATGGCTTCTGTGATGGGTATGACCTAGTTTATTTTATGTTCTTAATTGCCTATTTTGTCTCTTCAAGTAGAGTGAGTCAGGTAAAACCATCTGGAGCCAGGAGAAGACTGTGCCTGCATAGTGACCAACTGAGCACCAAGGGACAGAACGTCCCAAAGGCAGCGAGGGATGGCAGAGCAGGGAGTGCCAAGGGGAGCAAGGCACGTGCAACCAGGCACCAGAGGAGAAAGAAAATTAGTAAGGATCAGAGGGGATGATTCAGAATTTTCTTCATCCCAGAAAGCCATGTAGTAGTTGAAACCAAGCATGGGATGAATGAAGGACCTACTTGCAACGACTCACTGTACATGGGAAGAGCAATATTGAAACCCTGTTTATACTATTTTGCCTAACCTAGCCATGTGGGTTTTTTTTTTTTCTCTATTTAAAAATAATTTTCCAGTATAAACTGGTTTTATGATTTTAAAAATTCTTTTGGTCTTTTTCAGGAGCTCCCTATAAAAAGAAGGTCAAGGCAGATTCTCTTCAAAGCTCTGTCCTTCTCAGGGAACCACAAGAGCTTGCTAGAATTCTGCTATCAAATCTCATTTCATTAGCATGTCATATTTTTATACATTTTGTAGATTTACACTTTATAGATTTACATAATTTATGGAGAGGAGCTTTATATAGAGATTTAGAAAATTTATAAAGATAATTTTATAGATCTATAAAATTTACAGACAAATCTTCTTGAGGTAAATGAGAAAGGACTCTTTTTATTTATTTGATACCTAACACTTATGCCAGCTATACTTACAAGGGAGAATGAATTTCAGTTTATATTAAATTTTCTCTTTGTGCAGAATTTGCCCGGTAGGGATTATGTCTATATCTGACTTAATGAATCAATGCTAAATGACAAGAAAAGAAAATACATAGTCAGCCAAATTTCTATTATATTCAAATGAGATATTATTTGTTGTTTCTAGATATGATATGTTTCTAGACAATATATCACTCAGATGGAGAACTAACATGAATGCCACCTGAAACCTAAACAGAGGGGCAACAATAGTCTACACATACCACCCAAATACATAGCAAATCAATGCTAAATGACAAGAAAAGAAAATACATAGTCAGCCAAATTTCTATTATATTCAAATGAGATATTATTTGTTGTTTCTAGATATGATATGTTTCTAGACAATATATCACTCAGATGGAGAACTAACATGAATGCCACCTGAAACCTAAACAGAGGGGCAACAATAGTCTACACATACCACCCAAATACATAGCAAACATACACCCTCTAAAAATCACAGACGTATATAGAGTGAGCTATATGTGGTATTCATTGAATAACTAGAACAAAGTATGAGTGCAGGTGAACTTTCTAGCTCTAGAAGAAGAGTTTAGATACTCAAGGAATCTTCAAAGTGAATCTGAATCTACAAGGGCATAATGCGGGAAAATAGGTTAAGAACAGGCAGCATTACTATTTTGAGGCACAAAGGAAATCTAAGAATATGCGTACATGTGAATCCCAACAGAGAGAGAGCAATGTCAAAAAAATAAAATAAAGAGACTGAACACACAGATAGAATAAATGCTTTTGCCAATATGTGAAATGACTGAGAACTACAATGATCAAAAAAGCTCTAAAAAAAAAATACTCCCATAAAAGAAAAAACTAGCCCACAAGTTAGAAGGACAAATAATCTAGTAGTTTTTTTCCATAATTTCCATTAATGATAGAAAGTGCTAAAAAGGGAATAATTTACCTATCACACTGGGGTTTTGAGTAGAGTGCTTAATGTTCATTAAGTGTTCCAAAGCTAAAAACACCTGCTCAGACACTCACACTGTTATTAAAATGCTTCTAACAGACTGAAATAACAAAATGGTTTTGAAGGCTCTCAAGTCAGATGACCAGACCTCCTAGTTGTGGGGTCAGTCTTAGAGTCCAATCATGTATTTATTTGTAGGTTTTAGTACTACTTTATG
>NW_008796110.1:9635701-9674260 GCF_000699145.1 Aptenodytes forsteri | reverse complement strand
TTTAAGCACTGAAAGGCTGCAATAAGGTCTCCCTGGAGCCTTCGCTTCTCCAGGCTGAACAACCCCAAGTCTCCCAGCCTGTCCTTATAGGAGAGGTATTCCACCCCTCTGATCATTTTTGTGGCCCTCTTCTGGACCTGCTCCAACAGGTCCGTGTCTTTCCTGTGCTGAGGGCTCCAGAGCTGGACACAGTACTCCAGGTGGGGTCTCACCAGAGCAGAGTAGAGGGGCAGAATCACCTCCCTTGACCCGCTGGCCACGCTTCTTTTGATGCAGCCCAGGATACAATTGGCCTTCTGGGCTGCGAGCGCATATTGCTGGCTCATGTCCAGCTTTTCATCCACCAGTACCCCCAAGTCCTTCTCCACAGGACTGCTCAATGTGCAATCTACTCATCCTGTTCTGGTTCCATCCCTCTTTTCCTTGTCTTTCCCTAATAGTTCTTTAATTCTGCGGATTTGGGGCCCAGCTCTACCAGATTAAGTTACCACACAATTACATCTTTTTTCCTATCTGTCCACCAGCCTCCTCTTCAGTTTGTAACAGAATAAAATTGCTGACTTACCAATCTCATTGTAGTTTAGTTTAAGAAAGTAAGGATAGTCTACCTAAACCAGTATCCTGTCTGACAATGGCCGAAAATGGATGTTCAGGGAAAACCATAATAACAGAGTAGCTGTTTCTAGCTTTGAGCAATTTTCAGTCCAGAGAATCCTGAGCCAAAAATGATATTTTTATATCTTGGATTTTCTTCATGAAGTAAAAAAGGAATCAACTCTGATATGATTGCATTGTCTATCTCCACAGATCCACCCCTTTGAAAATTTTCTTTTCATTTGTTGAACAATTTTCACCTAATTTAGCAGAAGAGTATGAAGCGTCAATGCACTAAGCTTCACAGTGTTAAGTCTTTGCAAATGTGAGGAAAATCAACAGCGGGGGAAAGGAGACACTTAAATTAATGACTCTCATGGGAAAAGACTATAGAGTGACCATAATCATTCTCTGTTCCACATGGCCCGCACTGTGGCCAGATGAGCCATGGTATATCTCTGCCCCTTCCACAACCCTAGGTAGGAATTCACAACACAGCGGTGGGTGTTATACAGTGTGTTAGATAGAAACTGGAAGTACTATGGGGTAACAAAGCAGTGGCAACCCGGGGAAGACATGGACTTATTGCTGTGGTAGACAGTAGAGGAAAGAACTGAGGGTACCGCAGTGGGAAGGATAATGGGGGGAAATGGGGAGGAAGCTGAGATGTCTAGAGGGATATATTGTAACTTTGCAGGAAACCTGGCATCTAGCTGTGTGTGACACCTTAGCACAACAAAGACAAAGGTCTTCCACTCAGTCTACAGTGGAAAAAAGTAGAAGACATCAGTGTTGAAAGGAGGAGGGAAGGAAATCAAAATAAAATGTAGTAGTGGCATAATGGAGAAGGCAAGGAGTCTGTACAGTAAGACAGTTCCAGAGATACATTTCTGTACTATTTGAACAAAAAGTCTGCAAATTTAGGTGGATGGAAAAGTACTTAAAAGCCAAATTAGTCATGTTAGGATTGTCTGTCTGTTGCAAGGCTTTAGCGCTACTTTGTGACAATTTTTAGAATAACAACAAAAACTAAAATACCAAACAAAATAACAATCCTCTTCACATTTTGTTGTTCAACAGTTGCCTGTACAAATGGCTTCCCCAGCATAAAACATAACTATAGATCGATAGCACAGATGACGATAAAAGCTAAAATCTCTCTCAGGAGTAACTTCCAAATTGCTATCAGAATTTATTAGAAAAAAAGAATTTCTATTGAAAAGACACTTTTAACATTTCATAATTTCTTTTCATTCAAACAGGAAAGAATAAAAATTCTCACAGAAAAGAAATTACAAAAATATTTCAGTTAGAAATCTAAAAACTTAACCATTTTTAATTATTCTGATAAAGAAATAAAATTAGCCCAGAATGAGATAGGATCAGCAAATTGTTTCTAATCTGAAATTGCTATCTTCTGATATAAATCACATTTTTCTTTTTTTTTAAACCTTCTCTTAGGTTTTAGAAAATAACCTCAGATCTGTATGCCATGAGGGCTACGTGAGGAGTTCTAAGAGCCTCCAGATACTCTATCCCAATAGTTGTTGATGAATAAACAGTTCTTTTATTGCATAGAGGTGTCAAATCTTTTCACTAAAGAGCACAGTACAAAAATTTACATTTGTACAAATATGTACAAAAATTTGTGCTTTCTTTTACACATACGCTGCACTTGTCAAGCTTCCGTACTGCAGATGTTTGCAAATATGCCAGTTGTCTCCTGAACCACCGTTTATCACAGGTAAACAAAGTGTTTGGGCAGAGGAAGGGTCTTGGACTGCCAACACAAAAGTTAACTCAATCTTGTTGCCTAACTGGCTACCCTGCCTGCTCCTGAAAACTATGTGTGGCTCCTACATATGCCCAGACCATGCTGGAACATATTTATTGCCAGTTTTCAGTACTACAGAAAACCTGGAAAGCACAAGGTTGAAGTGGAGGCAAGAAACGTTGTACACGGTAAAAGGTAGAATTTGGATAGAAACTCCTTGATGGGCATCGCCTGTCAAAGGCATGAAAGGTTTGCAGCTGAAATAAGAGAGAGCACAGACCCTCTGCCTTGACACACAAAAAGCTATGCATGTTGCAGTGCTTTTTCTAGAGCATTCAGAAAAACAGGCTAAGAAATGGACAATCAATTACTAGAAAATGCAGCTTGGAGGAAAGGATATGCATCCTGTCTCTCAAGACACTGAGAATCATACTTTGCTATCACTATCATAGGAGGTCTTGTCCCTTAGATGTGGACACAATTCCTGACATCATGCAATACTTACTAGCTTTTTAAACTTCACTAATACCTAAATTACTCCTCCTTATATTATTTTTCATAGCTGTAGATACTATACGTAGCCCTGTCATTATTTTTATTGTAGTTTCTTAGCCAACAATTGATTCCAGACCTCGTAACCCAAACTATTCAATACGATTTTTAAATTTTATCCATTGTTTTCAGACTCCTATTTCATTTCATGTCAATCTGTTTTAACCTTTAGATCCTCAAGAGAACAAATCTAGTACTAAGCCACAAGTCAGCGCACTGTTCTTTTTAACACATAATTGTGTGCATCTCTTTAAATTATGCCGTTTTTCTGCCTTTAGCAGCATATATCCAAAAGCCAAGGCGGCCAGAATTTTGAGAGTACAATCTGACTCACCTTAAAGATGCTTAATTTTCAGAAAGGGCTACTCCTATTCTGAATCATCTCTATAATCATTCATCTCTTGAAAACACTGTCACAAATTTCTCACTTTACAAATAACACTCTTAAAATGATTGCCAAGTTTTTTCTTATGTATATGGGAACTTTAAAACAATGTGATAAGGTTATCTTTCCCATTTTCTTGAGTTTCTGTGCTGTTTATACAATAATAATCTACATATATGAAATCATATAAAATCATATAAAAATAATAACTAAACTAAAAGTGATACTTATTTTGCCTTTAACTTCTAATAAACTATATTTTAACATATTCACAATGTCATACGCAATTTACTAAAGGAAGTTAGCTGCAGTCACAAAGCTGTGTGTTCCAATAAGAAGTGACTCAAATTTGGAATATCAGCTAACGAGAACAGTAGAGAATTTCACATAATAACACTAAACATAATGACTGAATTCATGTTGAAGCAGCTAATGATCCACATTAGGAAATGAAATCTAAGAGAACACTTTAGTCACAATTTTTTTGAGGTTCAATAGGTACAGCTGATAAATTTTAGATAACTTGCTTTTCTCTTTAATGAACCGTGAGTATTTGTGTACTGAAATGATCTAAGCATAAATTTTCTTTTATCTGAAAGAGGCTATTTTCCTAGCCAGTACTTGTTAAAACAAATCAGTATTTAATATTTTTCACGTTAGAATATTTTTAAACTTGCCTGGGTAAATAATTCAAAGTTTTACTCTTTACACTTACTATGATGTACATATCAAAGGTGCTTTCATTACAACTGTCTGTTTGAGCTTATTTACTGTGATTTTAAGTGATACAGACAGAAGGAACCGAAATCCCATTATTACCTATGGAACATGTGATGCATTTTGGAACCCTGTCTGTATTTCATCTGACGGCTGCTACTGCTCATCTTGTACAAACTGGGCTGACAGAAAACCAACAGATTCTGAAGACTAATTTTATGACATCAAGTTTCTATAAATGTTAAGGAAACAGCAGACAGTTTCTAAGATCTTCTGACAACAGAAAATGAGTACTATAATAATTAATGGTAATAGACTCAACAACTTACCAAATTTTTGATCAAATTTTCTTCACCTTTGGTCACATGAAAATGCACCTTTACATTATTTAATTCATTATTTAATTGGTTTTAAATGACAGTTCTGTGTTTTATGTTTGCTTGTTTACGTCATGTTGAATTGAAAGAGAAGCAATTTTATTCAAAAACAGCATGTAGAACATATCCAGTTATTTGCTAAATTTCATACACAGTTTTCTTTGGATTTTTGTTCCTATATTGCTCTTTATAGATAATAAGAGTCTTTAAAAGAATGTGCTTGTTGTAAGCTTTACAGTCATAAATACCAAAACCAAAGAATAAGGTCCCAATGCACCATAACTGGTGATGCAGTTCTACTCATTGGAAAAATGGATTCTTTCTGCTTTTCATGTTATGTGGTAAACAAGCACATCAAAAAGAATTTTGCATTTTTTCTTATATACTTTTTTCTTTGGTCATTTTATATACACCAAAATATTTTAAAATGTGCAGCTTTCAATGACATTACTTGAATGCCTTAAAGGGAAGACTTCTGACTACTTAAGTGGCAGATGTCCGATCATTGACATTGAAAAGAACTTTTACTACTGTTGGCTGATACATACTTTTGTTCTTAATTTTCTGTGCTTTTCTCCCTCTCAAACCAAGAAAAAAGTTTGTCCTCTGTACCTCATTCTTCTTCCTTTCATACCAATATAGGGCTGTTTGTACACAGCGGTTGACTCTTTTTCCATCATCTGTTCCATCTAAATCAGTCTCCTCCTCCCCATCACTATGCTCTGTTTTCTTTCTTTCCTTGTCTGTCATTATAACTTCATTATAGCTCAGTCAAGGTATGTGGATACTCAAAGGGTTAAAAATAGTCAATGGATTAGTTCAGCCAGTCATATTAATGACTAGAGACACCACTGCTGTACTTACCAATTATTGTGATGATATAATGCAATTCATTAAACATGAACAAAAAAATACTGGTGTGGATTTGATATTTATGAAATATTTTCACAGCTGCAACCAGTTTCACCTTTTTTAATTTGACCTGACATTTATCTGTTATATAGATACAAAAATGGTTTCAGCAAAAATATATTTGGAAACTACAATTTTTATTAATATTAAAATCCCTTACGTTAAACTTGAACTAGCCTTGGTGGTCATTTTTGAAAGACTGATACATTATCAACAAGAAAATATCTCGCATGAATTACAAAGCAACATGGATATCAAGTATGAACTGCATTATATATGTGACCCAGAGACTTAGTAAACAAAGTGCTAATATATTACTTCCAAAAAGCTAGCCCTTTCTCATTCATTAATCAGGAGACAAAAATAATTCTGTGCCAATACAAACAGAAGCAGAATGATGTTATGAAAAGAAGGCGTTCATGTTAAACTGGGAGTCATGATCTTACGACATAAAAACTCATCTGTTAGGATTCACATAAAAACCATCGATCTAATTTCAGGAGACCTCACCTTAGACATAAACTCCATTACAAGACATAAAATATCACTGGTTTATCCTCTAAGTAATCCAGCTCCATCAGGAAACTGGATAGCAGTTTTAATAAAGTGGGAGTCATAAGTTTTTATTACTTTTATAATGAATGCTTTTCAGTTTTATTGGCTCTTGGAAGGGGTAATGTAGCTTCTCTATTTAAACATGACTTTTTATCCTTCCCAACTTACAGGTTTCAATGTTATGTTTCTAACATAATAAATATAAATGCAGATACTGAGGTTTTAATAAAGGTATGAAGTTCTTTTCACCGATATATACAATATATGATTTTGAAAATCATAGGAAAAGGAAAAAAGATTTAATCACTTTTCTAGGCTGATACAGCTAACACCATTTTTGAGAATATAAAAATATAAGCTTTACAAGTGTTATCAGTGAACACACTGAGTTAGGTAATATATACTGTTATACATCGATTTCGGCGCTTCTCTTGCCCTTCAAATTTTCCTGGAAAAAGCATTCTAATATATTTCCCACATATTAATATTATGGTCCTTACTGATATCAGTGGGAGTTTTACCATCAATTTCTCAGATCACAAAACGGAAAGATGGGACATCAACATTTTTCTATAAAGTGAACCAGGAGACTGATACCAATTTCAAGGGGAAGGAAAAAAGGAATTTCTATTTTGTTCTTTTTTTCTTTTACCGTGGTTTAAATAGTTAAGCATCAGAAATTTGAAAATACTGGTCCTGAAGTGTTGTCTAATTTTTTTCTAGAGTTTTGGACTAGACAGGGAAGACGTGCTCTGATATCAAAAAAGTGTGTTTTGTTCTTCTCTGATTTTATTTGTTACAGAGGAAATGGGAAAAGAACAATATATTTGTACAGTCTGTTTTAAAATTGTGAGAAATCTTTAGTAAGTAGTGAAATTCTGGCATCACCAGACATGTCCTAGTAAACAATTGACTGAAGTACATTGGCAACTTGAAATTCTACTAATTAAAGCTGTCAAAGCTGTCCGGTATAGTCTCCTGGTATAAAAACCATGAAAACTTATTTTTCCCCTTGTTCTTTCCTGTATATCTGAGTGACATGATGTCAGTAAAGTGTTTATAATAAGCTGAAGAAATGTTTACAAATGGCTTAAGCTTTAGCTTTAAAAAAAACTAAACAAAAAATTACTTTTTTTACTTTGTTATAACCAAAGGGGACATGACACACAGAAACAGCAATTTTCAACAACTGCATGCATCCCGCTATTTTTGCAACACTGAGGTGGCAATAGACTGGCTAGTTAAAGACAGAAATTAGAGCGGCATTCACACCTACACAAGTTGTAACAGAAGTTGGCCATGGAAGCTGATGCATCGATGCCTGCCACCTTTGGAATAATGGTGAGCAGCTGCATGTGCAACTTCCATACAACACATCAGAATACTCTGGCATTCATGTATGACAGGAGAGCATAGGGTCATTTATGAAGCACTCATTAGCTGGTTATGGAATTTCTAATGTAGCTTCTCTATTTAAACATGACTTTTTATCCTTCCCAACTTACAGGTTTCAATGTTATGTTTCTAACATAATAAATATAAATGCAGATACTGAGGTTTTAATAAAGGTATGAAGTTCTTTTCACCGATATATACAATATATGATTTTGAAAATCATAGGAAAAGGAAAAAAGATTTAATCACTTTTCTAGGCTGATACAGCTAACACCATTTTTGAGAATATAAAAATATAAGCTTTACAAGTGTTATCAGTGAACACACTGAGTTAGGTAATATATACTGTTATACATCGATTTCGGCGCTTCTCTTGCCCTTCAAATTTTCCTGGAAAAAGCATTCTAATATATTTCCCACATATTAATATTATGGTCCTAACTGATATCAGTGGGAGTTTTACCATCAATTTCTCAGATCACAAAACGGAAAGATGGGACATCAACATTTTTCTATAAAGTGAACCAGGAGACTGATACCAATTTCAAGGGGAAGGAAAAAAGGAATTTCTATTTTGTTCTTTTTTTCTTTTACCGTGGTTTAAATAGTTAAGCATCAGAAATTTAAAAATACTGGTCCTGAAGTGTTGTCTAATTTTTTTCTAGAGTTTTGGACTAGACAGGGAAGACGTGCTCTGATATCAAAAAAGTGTGTTTTGTTCTTCTCTGATTTTATTTGTTACAGAGGAAATGGGAAAAGAACAATATATTTGTACAGTCTGTTTTAAAATTGTGAGAAATCTTTAGTAAGTAGTGAAATTCTGGCATCACCAGACATGTCCTAGTAAACAATTGACTGAAGTACATTGGCAACTTGAAATTCTACTAATTAAAGCTGTCAAAGCTGTCCGGTATAGTCTCCTGGTATAAAAACCATGAAAACTTATTTTTCCCCTTGTTCTTTCCTGTATATCTGAGTGACATGATGTCAGTAAAGTGTTTATAATAAGCTGAAGAAATGTTTACAAATGGCTTAAGCTTTAGCTTTAAAAAAAACTAAACAAAAAATTACTTTTTTCACTTTGTTATAACTAAAGGGGACATGACACACAGAAACAGCAATTTTCAACAACTGCATGCATCCCGCTATTTTTGCAACACTGAGGTGGCAATAGACTGGCTAGTTAAAGACAGAAATTAGAGCGGCATTCACACCTACACAAGTTGTAACAGAAGTTGGCCATGGAAGCTGATGCATCGATGCCTGCCACCTTTGGAATAATGGTGAGCAGCTGCATGTGCAACTTCCATACAACACATCAGAATACTCTGGCATTCATGTATGACAGGAGAGCATAGGGTCATTTATGAAGCACTCATTAGCTGGTTATGGAATTTCTAAGATTATAGAGTGAAAAAGTACATAAGCAAGAAAAGTATTAAAATCAAAATTTAGTAAAGCTTCACCCTGTTGGACTTCACGAGGAAATCCCAAATTTCATACCTTTTTTTTTTTTTTTTTTAATTGTAGCTGGCTGTAACTGAAATTTGGAGGTTGCTAATATGTTATCATTACTCAAATAATTAAGCTTGGGAGCAATAGATTTTTTTAATTAGCTATCTCAAAGCAAGTACCATTATAATCACCTAATTATCCTTTGAGGCAGCTTTATGCATAAATGCTTTAAACATTCATTGCCTTACTACTGGGGGCTATGCCTCAGTTTATATAATCTACAAGAAAATAAAATTAGTGTTATGCACTGAAGAACACGTGTGAACAGAAATGTCAGAATGCCGAATGCTGCAATTTTAAGTCTATGTTTTTCTTTCAATACTTTAAACCAACTTGTCCATTTAAATCAAATATTTTTTAAAAAATTATCTTTGTTTTTCCATTTGATTTATGTCATTTACACTGTCTACACCTGCTTCTTCCCCATAAGCCTGGAATAATGCCACTTCTCAAATGATTGAGCTATACAACTGTTAATGAGTAGCCTTTAAGATTTTCATATACTTCTGTCTTATATTTAATAAACTAGCCTTTCAGCAAAACTACAGAAAAAGCCTCTTAGCTATTTTTAAGAATAGTTGGTGTATCTCCTCAGCAAAAAGAATGTTGGACTGCGGCATGGGAAAGCACAACCTATCTAGAGGGGGTATCAACAGTGAAAATGCAGAAGCACACATTAGCAGCAAGCCTGCTGCGGACTTGGTACATGTTGGGGACGATGGCCAATAAGAAAGCACGTGCCAGCATGTTTTTACTAACACTGCTACTCTCAGCAGATCCAGAAAAAGCTGAAAGGAATCTATTCATCGGTGCGACAATCAGACCTTCATGTTGCTATATACATGCTCTAAGAGGGCAAGTTTTACTTAGTCTCATTTCACTTGGTGAAGGCTTAATGTCTTTGGTATGTAACATGGTAATATGCAACTGGTACCTGTTTCAAATTAGTAACACAAACAAATTAACCCAAGTAAGCATTTTAGTACTCAGTTTGTATTTTTAAAGATTACACCCAATAATATCTTTATGAACCTATAATTTGACATACAATGAACATTTTTCTATATTAAATATCATGCTCTCTATCTTTGTACTTCTTTCATATGTTTTAAAAACTCCTGGAGCAACTGGTACCTGTTTCAAATTAGTAACACAAACAAATTAACCCAAGTAAGCATTTTAGTACTCAGTTTGTATTTTTAAAGATTACACCCAATAATATCTTTATGAACCTATAATTTGACATACAATGAACATTTTTCTATATTAAATATCATGCTCTCTATCTTTGTACTTCTTTCATATGTTTTAAAAACTCCTGGACTTTAGATACCACTAGATGTTAGAATCATTTAAATATTCTGGTTTAAGATTAACCATTAGATCCACTATCACTATTTGTTATTAAAATGTCATCTAAATATGAGAATAAGCTTTGGTTTAAAAAATGCTTTCTTCCTAACTGGTCAGTAAAACAAGGCAAATCTTCCTAAATAACAGATATACCAGGATGTACCTTCCCCACTCCTAGAATTTGAACAGAATTCATCCAGACTTCTGAAATCCACATTTTTTTGCAACCAGACTGCTTCGACTGCATTTTCTATAACTACCATTCTTGTGTCTTAATGCTAACAGCATGTTTTTAGAATAATATAGGGTACCAGATACATGTCACAACTACAACATGCTGGTAATCAAAACTAGATAACTACTTTTTCTTACTGGCCGTTCTACCTATTAGAAGGCCCTCCCCAGGAAAAGTCTGGTCCAAAAGATACATTCTGAAAATCACAGCACTATCAGGTTTGGAAGACCATAAGCAAAAATTAGCGTCTATTAATGTCTTATCTGCTATCCTTCTGAAATTTAACTCTGAGGACAGAAAAGTTTTCCTAGTTTTATTAGTTGACGGATAACAGTAGAAATAAGGTTGACGTATAACAGCTCTAGAAATAAGAGACAGAATTGTGATTTGTGAACAGAGAGCTTATAATACAGCTGATATAAAAAATCCATTAAAATATGTCTTTACTATAAATGTTTTTTCTGCCTAATAGAATTTTATTCATTACATATATTCTACATAAAGGAAGGTGAACAATTCACTGTAATCAAAGAATATATCAAATAGAAAAAAGGCCTATCAGAAAAAAGTTACTCAGAAGACAGATCATTCAACTTCAAAATGTAATTTAAATTTTAATTTAAATATCTGATACCCAACCATTTGAATAAGAAATTTAAAACTACATATGGAGTCCATCAAGTAATGAAGTTTTCTGGTTTGTTATTTTTGTAGAGAAAAATATATTTTTTACTTAATAGAGACCAATCTTCTGCAGTTATTATTTATATCAAGTCTTTAAAATATCGATAAACAGGTGTACAGAAATTGCATTTGAGAGGCAAATAAAGCAAGTCAAAGCTACAAAAGATACTAATTAAATGTGATTCTTGCATGATAATTATGCAATTTCTGTATTGAGTTAGAGCAATAAGATGGACAAACGTGCACAGCATTTCAAAGTATTTGATCAATGAAAGCATTTCCTCACCAATTTGCCATAGCATCAGAAAAACTGATCTGGATCTATTCCATGAACGTACAAGTCTTCTCTTGATTCCATTTGACAATATCTTAAAAAAAGTAGTTTGGATGTAGCAGGAACATGTTATTGACACGTTCTATCTCTGGATTTTCAAATAGAATAACAAAATAAAATCAATTATAAACTGCATTTTGTTCAAGAGCCCAGACTGTAGGCAATATTGATAGGAAAAAAGAGGAGAGAAATAATTCATATCCAATCCAATTTCATTCTAAAAGATTCGTAAAAACAAAATAATGATCAAAATCATATACCAGCATCTGCAGCTGATTTTTTTTTTTTTTTTTTACTTTAACTATATTCAGGTGATATTTACTTCAGATATGTAAGCAAACCAAGTATTCTTAAAGTTTTGGTCTCCATAGTTTCATCTCTTAATGAAATAAATGTCCAAAAGCAAACATTTGTCAACGTTCTGTCACTTCTCTATTTTAATAAAGAATGTTTAAAAATCCAATATTCTGTCTTATGCTTTAAACATCCAGCAGAGAGAGAAAAGCTTATATGCACATCCATTTACATTCAATCCATACAACTGTCAAAGTACTTCACGAAAATAAATGTATTCCTCATGAGAGAAACTCAGATCTGTTGAGGTTGTGTCTGTAAGGCTTATATGCTTTACTGTATTTCCTAAATTTTGAGAAACAATAGAGGGGCGATTCTTCCATCAATACATGTATAGATATCAGAACTTGAAAAGTAACTCCTTTTGAAAACAAAATAGAAATGTTTTTCTTCAACATCTTACAACAATTTTACAAAACACTGTATCTCTACTCAGCTAGACTTCCGATACACATCTCAACCAATGAATGAGGACAAATATCTAATTAAATAATTTCATTTGGGAGTTAAAGTCTGCTACACACAAATGCCTGAAAACTCTCAAGCTTGGTTGGCCAAGGAGCATGGAACAGGAAATAAAAGTCCTTTTTTGGCTGTATGAGATGTGGATGCAAGATTAGACATGTCTATTTTAATTTAATTTTCTAGGTAGCTGGCATATTTAGGGAGAGATAGAATGTATATTGAAGACTAAGAAATATCTTTTTTAATTCTTACTTTTAAATATGTTTTTATAATACATATGTATACAGAAAAATAATTTCCTTTTTTTTTTTGGCTGTATGAGATGTGGATGGAAGAGACATGTCTACTTTTTTAATTCTTACTTTTAAATATGTTTTTAAAATACATATGTATACAGAAAAATAATTTCCTGAATTTTTTTTTTTAAACTAATTGCACGATGTCCATGTGATGCATAATTAAGAGATTATTTTGTTGCTAAAGGTCAAATACAGGTAACTGAAACAGCTGGAGAGAACAGAAATGCCGTCGTTTATCATGGGTTTGTCTGGACTGAAATGCTTCTTGCGACTGAAAGCTAGCTCTTTTTACAACTAAGCGTGGCTTTCTTCTTGATTAATTGAACTGGGAAAAACAGTACATTGGAGGGGGTTTAAAACCACCTGCCTTAGATATCTATTCCAGGATGGGACAAATTGCCTTTTGGGTGAGCCCTTCCTCTTTATAAAACAAACCTGGATGATTTTCTTTGACTACTTTGGTCACAAATCCGTATTCAACGGGGTAAGGAATAGATATGTCAGAATTATTTGGCTACTAATTAAAAACACTATTTTTAAAAATAGTGTTAAAATGCAAAAACAAGCATCAGGGCCCCGAGCGGACCCACAGGCTCTGCTACCTCCTTCCCCCTCATATGGGTTTGGCTGCCCATGGACATGGCCAGCTCTGATGGATTGCAGCTGTGTCACCATGGGTCCCGCAGCTGTGGGAAGCCTTGTGGGGTCCCTCCTTGTCTCTTCTGGCAAGGGGCTGGCTGCAGCTCAGCCTTGGGCTTCGTGGCTACCAACTCGCCCAGCCCCATAGGGCTCTCATTGGAGTGATGAAGTGGCCTCCTTTGATCTTTAATCAACACAATAGCATTTGCTTTTAATGGGATTCCTGACATGCTTACATTTATGCATATGTTAAGAATTATCTTGGATATGCACTCTGACCAAGTTCAAGGAAGGTTTGAGGTCGTAGCATAACCTACAACTCATTAAACTGCAAAACAAATGGTTGATTTTGTTTTTTTAATATTTTTATCAATTTTCCTCCTGTAATCATTTTCAGTGTTAAGAATTTCATACAAACCTGCCATTGTACTTCAGTGATTTGTTCCATTTTCATTAAATTCACATGAATCATCCAATTACCCCACTCCCTACTATTAGTCAAAGTAGTCCCAACTAACTGACAGCTTTTTTCCAGGCTGTATGTGCTCCTGAAAGCTTTACATCTCATGAAGTGGAGGTTGTCTTTATCTGCCTCACTGAGATTATCTACAAGCTGTGGGCTATTTGTGTCACCAGCGTACCACAAGTTAACAAGACAACCACCGCTAACACTCTCCTGATGGGTTGTCCTGATGGATCATTTGGGACCTCCTTGAGAGAGCCAAGGGCAAGCTGACAGATAAAAATCAGCAGCAATTGATTTCCAGCAGAATCTTGAAAATCGGAGACATACATCTCACTTGTCTCTTCAGATACACAGACTATGTTTCTCCTACCGTGCACTGCAAAAGAAAATACCCTTGAAGGACTGGTGGATTCACTCAATACTTAAAGAACGATGAACTGCTACATTTTATCTTTGAAAACAATAGCATGCTGTCTTACCAGCTGTTTCAACCCACCAGTATGTACCCAAACTACTTTAATTGAAGGTGGTAATGTATTAAAGGTTTGACCTTTGGAAACCGACTATTTCAGGTTACTTGGGGATTATTCACACCAACTACTTTATATGCTTCACTTACATATGTATCCCAGGCTTCCTATATAGCCATTGAAGCACAGTTGCTTCTGTCTTTAAGCAGTACAATCACATTTATTATCAAGCCAAATGTATTTGACCCTTACATGGGTGTTGAGGGAGAACAGGAAGAACTTCAAAAGTGAACACAATGGCCAAATGGTATTGCCTTGAAGACAGTAATGTTACAGCAGAAGATGGCAAACTTGCAGCAGCATGTCCTCACACAGTAACAAGTAGCATGGCGAGACAGAAGGCATACACTTCATAAAGGAGTACTCAGCAAAAATTAATTTTTAGAAACCGAAATGCTAGAGAATGTTCCCAATAAGATGTTGCCTTGTACTACATTACTATCACATGCTTCACTGGCATAATTCAGACATTAAAAATCAGACTGTTAATTCTCTCAAAAACAGAAAGACTGCAGGCAAAGACATGTTAAGCCCTGCCAATGCACTTGTAATTTTTCTAAGTAATCCAGACTGTTTTACAGCTTATTTCATAGTACCTGTAGGAGTCTAACAAGCAATCACTGTTCTATGGCATTAAAACATCTTCTCTAGTAACTATTGAGGCTGTTAAAAATACTAATAGTACTCACTCACCAAAGAAGACTCAACCTACTTGTAAAGCCTAGAAAGGAGTTCACTCCCATTCTTCAAAACTAAAAGGGATAATAACAGAGACAAGAAAGAAGATTCTTGCATTTTTTCTGTCTTGAAATGTATACTCTAAATTCATGTTGTGTTTCCCAACATGCAAAAAGGAAACTAAGTTATTGGAAAGGAAAAACGTCTATGAAAACTAAAGATAAAAATCTGGAATTGGAACTCTTAAAGACATTTCTATATAAAAGTTATATTCTTCCAAAACAATAATTCATAAAGAAAAAATATTCTTCAAGATGTAGACAAAGATAATGAATTATCTTTGTATCCGAGTACATATTACTTCTGCAATAGCTGTTCCAGTATGTGACATTGTTCTCTTATTTCAGTTTAAATCCTAAACTTTATAAAAATAAAATAATAAAAATAAGTTCAGAAATCCACGTGAGTACAGGCACAAACATAAAATATATTTTCTTTTGTTAAGTTGTTTTCTGTTTAATAGTGACTTTAATAATGTCATCAAAAGACATGAATTCAACTAATTGTGCATGCATGACATTCACATGGTATAATACTTTCTGTTAGAAACAGAAACCATATGTGATCAACTGCAAGAGCTCTACATGAAAAAAAAAAAGTAAGCCAAACTGGTCCCCCATGGAGGGCGGAAATAAGCACAAACTGAAGTTACACAAGATGAGGAGCTATATGTGGAGGTTCTGCCAAAAAGCTGAATAGAGAGGTTCCTAACATAAATACATTATTGGTGCAATCTTAAGCTTTATAATTATGGGATCCAGGAGATCAGATAAATATACAGTATCATGGGATTAGAGATAAGAAATAATCAACATGCTATTAAGAGGCCTCATAGATCAATTTCTACTGTGCTTGCAGAAGTCTAATAATTATGACCCTGCATAAAGTTTCACATTATTAAGCAAAAGGCCCTTAATAACATTCAGCACATTTGAATAATGTAACCAGGTTAGGTGCCTAATTCAGAAATAGGCATAAAAGGCTTTAAATGGCCAAGTGAGAGCATAAGCTTTAATTCAAAGACTTACCCAAAGTAACTTACCCTATACAAATACATATTTGCAGAAACTTTTGCTTGCCGTGCCCAGTAAAATATGCCATGACTGTTGTGACAGGTCTGTGTTATATATCAAGGTAGCCTCCAAAAGGCCAAACAGCTTAAGCACTTTCAGTGCTGATGTTGAGTTTAGCTGATGAGCAACAGTCAGTGTATTGAGAGGTTTGGTTACTAGGGCAGTGAGAGGCCGACATAACAGTGATTTCTCAGTGGAAACTGTCCAGGACTGACTGGTTTTGTAACTGGGTTTAGGAAATTAGATGGACGATGAGGCTTTTGTAGTTGTGGCCCCACTGTGGATATTAAACAATTTCAAAAATCTGAGTTTAAATTTGTACTAAAGCAAAGAATGCAGATCACTATGTAAAGAACATTGTTTATACAACATAAACATGCCTAAAACATAATGTAATACACTACATTACAGTTCAAGAATGTCTTTAAGCCAATAAATAAATATGTGAATGCTATTAATGTCATCATAAGCCTATTCACTAACACATATTCAGTGTGAGATAGCAACAAAATTATTGCTACTATTTCCATATTTCTTAACTCAGCTGCATTGAGAAGAAAAATCCTACTATTAAAATAACATTACTGCTTAAAGGATCACAAGTCTCTACCCTTCATATTCTTATAAAATTATTAGAATATTGAATCTCTACAATAAAATATATCTACACTATATGAAGCTTTCATCTATCAAGTTACTATTTATTTCAACACCCTGTAGGAGCCTAGGTATTTCTTAACTCAGCTGCATTGAGAAGAAAAATCCTACTATTAAAATAACATTACTGCTTAAAGGATCACAAGTCTCTACCCTTCATATTCTTATAAAATTATTAGAATATTGAATCTCTACAATAAAATATATCTACACTATATGAAGCTTTCATCTATCAAGTTACTATTTATTTCAACACCCTGTAGGAGCCTAGGAAAAAATAGAAAAACTAAAATGATGGGAAAAGCACAGAGGATTTTGAAAAGATGTTTTAACTTACCTAATATAAAATGGCCAGAGAACTATATAGCAGAAAGTTAGGGTGGCCAGCCAACATGCAAGTTATACTCCATGGTACAAGGAAAATACAATTCTAAAGAAATCACTCTAAAAATCTTCATAACTATTTTTTACATGTATTCATTTTGCTTGATAAATGAAATCTACATCTTACCTGTACAGTTAGAAGTTTACTTTTGTAGAATGTTCCAATAAACCCAGATTTCCATCAATACAACATTACATGGCTAGAAAACAACAGAAGAAAAACTCAACCAGAAATAAATCTCCGTGTAACGTGTTGCTCCTTTTGGGGTAGTTGGTCATTAATCTTTTAAACATCTTTGTGTTCAAGGAGTTCACAGCAAAAAGTGAAATTGATACAACTTTTTATAGAGGATTAAAATATTATTGAATACATAGTTTACACAGACATTCTCTGAAGCACAGAAGGAGATATAGGTATAAATTGCATTCTAGAATAATGGCAGGAAAAGATAAACAGGTATCACACAGAAACACAAAAATAGTAACATTAGATCAGAAAAGCCTGGTCCTTAACAGGGCAATATTTACATTATATTAGTTTCATGTGACAGAGGTAAAGAAATGCTGGCAGAGTAATCTTTGTCTACTATGGAGGAAGAGATGTTGTTAGAACAAATAAAGCATAATTGCTGAAGCTACTTGTTCTGCTCAAGAGGGTTGAGAACTTTCAGCAAATTCTTGCAAGACATCCAGGCAATTTGAGGGAAAAATATCACATTCTCACAGTGACGGCGTGATGAGTACCAACAAAAGAATTTTCAGAGTTTTGCTGTGAATAAATTAAATAACGTATCTTATGGTTTGACTCATAAGGCAATCTTCTTTTCTCACTCATTAAATAGGTGAAACTGAAAGAAGTGATTCCAGTTCTTAATTTTTTTTTCTGAAAATAAGGTATTTATCTGTGTCCAGGTACTTTCCAAAAGAGAGACATATGATAACAGAGAGCAATAACCACGCTAGAGCCCCATATCACAGTAGGAGAAATGAGTACACCGCTGTCCTTTATTTAACCTCATGAAATCTGAATAAAATATAATAATATGAACCTATGAGAAAAGACAGTAAGCTTTTCACATCAATTGACTCAAAGGCCTATTAAAATTAAGTCGTTCTTAGTAAGCTGTCACTATCCAGGTGAAGAAATTGAAGCAAATTATTAGTTGTCTATGGAGCTTCATAACGACATTAAGGGAGAAAGGTAAACCAGCACTCAGAACTTGCTGACCTGAAGCCCTACTCCTCCAGAGCATTCTGCCTATCTCATCTTACCACACAGAAGAGTCAAAGACCTTTACTGTATATTAAAATACATTTAAAAATTATGCACCTAAGAAAAGAAACCTGATAACTAAATATCATGGATATTTAGTATCTACGATATTCAGTACAAAGTAAGTAATTGTCATTACCTTCAGTGAGCACCATAAAAATCATAGGCTGCATGAAGAAAATAGTATATAATGTTCAGAACAAATTTCTGGTTTCTTTTTAATATACACAATGATTAGTCACAATCACATATAACAGTTTTGCAAGGTAGTAATACTAATACAATTAAAATAATGTCTGCAAAGTATAATTGAAATAGGAAAAAAACCCTTTATGTACCACATGAATAACATAGCAATCCCTTTTAAAAAGTTCACAGTGCTTCTTTTTTCACAATAATAGAAAGATTTTTCTCTATGTAATGTATTTACCTAATTAATAATATGTACTGTGGAGCATTTTGTAAGCCTATGAAAAATCCACTACACAATTCCTCTGAAATCCTCTACCTTCGATTCTATATTTTCTATTTAAATTTAACATAACACTGTGAGCATAACAGACAGCTGCTTGCCAATTACACTAAAGCACCCTGACTGGAACCCATCATTACTTTAAGTCCACTTCTCAGGGAGGAATAATTCAACCATTTTATATTTTGTAGACCTCTGGATCAATTCAAACATGTAATAAGAACAGTTGTAAAAGGCATTCTTTCTTCAGTTAGGAAGAACAAAATTTTATTTACAACATTTCTTACACTACCACTGAAGAAATAGAACTGTGTGCAAACTTGAGTTAGATAAAAAAGAAATTCCCACCTGTTTCCTCTCATGCTTCAAATTAGAAGACACAAGCTTTAGTAAGGGAGCCATAACTACAGAAAAGTTATTGGTACTCTGCTACAAAAAATATTTTTTCTTCTGATAGGATGATGATGATAAAGCAGAGTTTGGTCCTCAATCCCTGTTCTTCTCACTTTGCAGTGTCTGTGAACACTCTCCTCCACTCACACAGCTTATAAAGCTATCTACTGACGACTCAAAAAACCTACCTGTCGCACCAACTTCTCTCTTATGCCTGGTTAATATCTCTTCCTAGGCATGCCACTGTCACTTTAAACAGATGATTCTCCCATCTTCACTTTCAAACTTTTTCTGCCCCTTTTTCCATCACTATTACGACTATTATTCTCTTAATCTTTCAGGACTATGGGCTATACTTTTTTCCTTGTTCCTTCTTCTCTATCCCATCAGTTATCCAAAATATCTCTCTAGTACCTATCATTTTATTTCCATACACATTTCAGCAAGCACTGCCATTCAGCAACTCATCACTTCTATTAATAGGGTCTTGTTCTGGCCCTGAGCTATTCTCTCACCAAGCCTTTCTGTCTCAGTGACAATTTTTGTGCAACAGCATTGTTGTTAAACCACCTGGCTTTGACTCTCTGTGGCGAGTCCTTCTTTGCTGCCATTTCAAAATTTAAATTTATATCACCGTCCTAAATTTTTCGAAAACACCACGTTTAGCCTACTTTGCTGTGGCCAATTCCTCCCCATCCAATCCACCACAGATTGGCCACATATCCTTCAAATCCCTTTTGTTAAGCTCCTCCATCAAAGGCCTCTTCTTCTTTGCCTTCAAGTCGCTCTTTTGTATCTACTTTCAGCCTACGTACAAAACACAGATTGGCCACATATCCTTCAAATCCCTTTTGTTAAGCTCCTCCATCAAAGGCCTCTTCTTCTTTGCCTTCAAGTCGCTCTTTTGTTAGTATCTACTTTCAGCCTACATACAAAACAGCCAGCTGACTCATTCTGACAAGTATATGCACTTACACCCAACTCCACTTACTCACACCCATGTGCAACCTGACACAGCTGGTGAGGCGGTTTATATCAGAAATGCAACCCGAGCTATACAGAGTGCAACATCCAGAAGAAAGAAAAATGGTGATATATACTGCTTTTTCAGCTCATTTACAGTACATTCATACTGTTTGTAGTGTTGAGAGTATTTGATGCATGGCAGAATTTCACTACTGCTGAACCACTGAGATACTGTATTATAAACTAGGTGCAGCTGATATGTAATGTCTGTGATCACCGGCTAATGTGGGAAAAGTACCATTTCATCTGACTAGCTGCCACTCTGCCTGTTACATCTGGTACTCATCCTCAGCCTATCAATTGGATTTATATTAACGGCTTTCTTGGTTATTTTTTCCTAAATGCTACTCTGCAGTGAAGAGAGTATATTGTCAATTAAAAGCCCACACTTGCATCTCTTCAACAACACATCACACACCTGATCAGATTTGAGACAGAGAGAAACTGTCTCATTAGTTTTCTAAATGAGCCCCATATACATTGTATGCATCAAAAATTAGCTCATTCATCAATAAGTGATTCTGCTATTCTGTTATTTTAGTATTTTACATAAGAATTAGACAGTATACTATTCTTCACTATCCTTCTATATATTGGGGTTTTTTTTTCAGATAAGAAATAGATCAAATGCAAAGACACTCAAAATATGAACATGCCATCTATCAAACGTGCACAATCCCCTATTTATATGCAAAGATTTAAAGCTTGCTACATTGTGGGAATCATTCTGTTCCATTTTTATCATTGGGATAGTTATGTAATCCCATCTAAACGAAGTATAATTCAGACTGCTCAGCATAATTGGTTGTGTGCAGAAATGACTAGATCAGAACTATCATACTTTTGCAGATGTTGCTCACCCGTTGCACAACCTGCAGAAGGTAGCTTGGGAAAAGGCAGAGATTACATGATCACACTGCCAGCACCCCAGCCATCTCGGCCACAGAGCTAAGGAGTTTCGGTTGCTTTTGAGAAAGAAAAGGAAAAGGGTACACTGAAATGGAGAGCAAACTTCTATAACAAAGCAAAAGAAATAACTGTAAAATTTATAAATGAAAATGTAAAGGACATTTCCTGCAGCTGATAAAGACATGCTGTTAAATTTCAAAGTGGCCTACTGCTGAATGTGAAATATGAGTATTAGATGACCTGACCACGGAAAATGCCCTTAACCAATCTACGAAATGGCTTTTCTTTCCAGATCATGAAGAAATACGTGCCAAGAGAGCTGTGTATCATGGAGTTGAATAAGAAAAAAAAGGGTCAAGCAATGGAAAAAAAATCCTAGAAAATGGACTAGTAGTTTCTTTTACCATAAACTTTGCTGAATATGCTTTAGGGAAATAGAGATGGCTACAGCACAGGAGAACAAGGACAGGTGCATGCTGCTCAGTGATCATTCAGCTGAGCAATAACTCAGTGCCTTTAAGAAGGTATGAGTTTAATGTACAACTGAAGTACATCAGCAAGGAGAGAAATCCAATCTCCTCAGAGATTATTTATGACAAAGTGCACCTAACTGAGGCCCAATTTGTTTGTGGAATTGCAGTCATTCCATTTCAACTAAACAACAAATGAATCTACCTTGCAGAGGATTGGTTCAGGGTATAAAAGAAAAAAAGGCAGAGAACAGATACAACACTTCATTTACACACCAATTTACAGGCTCATTTACAGAAATGATTGATAAAGCAGTTTTCTGGAAGCAGAAAACTATCTGAAACAGAAGGCCTCTGAATCACATCTAAAATTTTTCCTCTGTAGAGTAAGCACTTCTTATTTCAGATTTATTAATGTATACTCATTGGCTTAAAATTCATACTTTGTCTCATTATTTTACTGTTTCCCAATTTACTTTACATGGTCAAATTGCAAGTTTTGTCGAACTAAGAAAACCAACATAATTCTTGTTTTATATAAGTAAAACACGCTCTAAGATTAAATTTTAAAAAGGAAAAAAAAAGTCAGGGCACTGTGTGGGCTGGCAGCTCCCCGTGGGCAGGGGCACCGGGAGCAGAGGGGGCTGCCCAGGGCACAGCCTCGTAGCCAGGGCTCTTCCCACTGCCCCCAGCAGGGGAGCAGGGCAGCCGGGGGGGGGCAGCTGGGAGCAGCCCCAGGCATCAGGCACCTCCGTGGGAAGGTGCTTTTGTAATTAATCATATTTAAATTTTATTATAGATGATATTTGAAAGCCCTCTATTTGAAAGAGCTCACGTTTTACATTGGTTTTGCTGTGAAAACATTGAAATCACATAACATCAGCTAACTTATCAATCAATACTTTATCACTTGGCTCGATTTTATTCAAAATTAACTTTAAGTACGTTCACTCAAAATTAAAAACTGAAAAGGAATTTTGGTCACCAGTTACAATTTTGGGTCAATTTCTGCTCCTTTTCTCATCCTTATCATCCACAGCAAGACTTTTCATTTCTCCACGCCAAAGCTCATATGAGCATTACCCCAGTCACTAAAAATGACCACACATCAAATATTAAACAAAAATATTCAGGGACAGACTGGCCAAAATTACAAGAGAGGCACTGCTGCAGTCTTGAAATTAGAGTAGGAAAAACCTGAAATTGTTCGGAAATGGTAATCAGTGGGTCCAGAAAAACCCCACAGGTCCACAGAAGAGGGGCTGAGAAAATAGTCAGTGTTCACCAATTAAAAGCAAAGCTATAATTTCACATGCACCTAAAATGAATTCTGAAATTCCAGGTCTTAAAAACTGCCAAAAATGGCAAAGCAGCAATGCACATGAGATCTGCTGCTCAAAAGAAGTACTGAAAAAATACTTCTTAAATTAAAAAATGTACCGAAAATACAATTCAATACGTATTTCCAAGCAGAATAAGCAACAGTTATAGCAAACATTTGAATAAAAGAAAGGCAAAAGGTCAAAACCAGAGAACTAGACAATTTAGAGAATCTGTATTTAAAATGGGATAAATTAGCACCTACTGAAGAGTAGTGCAGAATGATTTACAAAAAAATCTACAAAACCCCCAGTAATCAGACTCTGCTTGTCCAAAAGCTGAACATGAAAAGAAGAACCTCTACCAAGCATAAAAAACAGTTTTACTCTCCTGTTGAATGAAAGCAAAAATATAAAGGAGAGAGAGGCTTCTCTCAGCTTCTCATGCATTCTATAACATAAGTAGAAGAGTTGCGTGGTATTTTTAATTGAGAACCTTCAAACTTTAAAAGACATACAATGATAACTGAACTTTGTAAAAAAGAAGGGAATCTTCTGTGCTGATGATACAACAATGAAAGTGGAAAGCTGTATAGAAAGAACAGAGTTAAATAAAGCCAAAGCAGAGAGACAGGACTCCCAAGATTGACCTGAACATGAGAAATGTATATCTGTGTTTGTAACTAGCTTCCCAATATCTTATTTTTAATATTGTGATGCTTATCAAAATATGCCTTATACACAATGCAAATAAAATTAATATTGCTAACACCACTAAATTTTAAAAAGTACAAAAGTAAGTAAAAACGGAGCAGCTGATGTCAGAAAAGGTAAAGGAGCAAAGAACCTGACCATCAATTTAACTAACACTATGAAAGATGGTTTAACTTAATACTTCCTTGTTTCGCCAATTATGCAAAATCTTTCGACTGTGTGATTATGAAATATTGTGAGAAGTGATGTGTGAAATGGGATTTCCTAGACACACCATAGACTGATAAGCAATATATGTTAGCTGTAGGGAAAATATCAATAGATGTGACAGGACAGTTTAAACTCAGGAATATATTTGCCAAAGATGTGTACAATTGCCTTTGGTTTAAATATATATGTCTACTTAATAATGTGAGACTCACTGGAGGATTTTGGTCAAAGAATGAAACTTAGAGTTGTCGTATAATCAAATTACAGTATATAAATTACATGAACACAGAAGAAATGAAACATTACTAAATAAAAACAATAAAATAAAAACATTAGCAATTAACAATTAACATAGCTCCAATATAATGCAGTTACCAAGCCATTAAGGGAGGAGCATTAACAACAGGTGACAAATCTGGAATATTTTGGGTATGTCACAAAAACTAAAGAAAGGTGTAAATTTGAATGCTGCATACTGTCCTGAGCAGGAGGCTGGATGATTCTGAGTATATTTTTTACATGTTTCTGTATAAAGCTCTGTGAAGCTCGCTGTCTGTGAGCTCAAGTTGGGAAACTATTCGTTTCTTTTGAAGCTGACAGTGTTGTTCTGAGTAACTTCTAATTTTGAATATGGGTTTGAAAATCTCATTGATAAGGTAGGGGCTTTCAGGATTTGATGCTATCGAAGACTACTATAGCTATCTCAGCATATAAAGAGAATCTCTTAACGGTTATTTCTGAATATTACTGTAATCTTTTTTTAAAAAATTACTCTAAAAAGGAATTCATACTTGTTGAGAAACAGGAGTTCTTGGAGTTTATCTTCTTTGGCTTCAGAAAAGGTAAATAGAAGCATTTTGAGACGTGTTCACTGTATACATGACATCTAGCTCAATGGCAGAAAATGAAGAGCCATTCTGAGTGGCATTAGTTGTCATCCTACAGCTTCTGTAACTATCTGACTCAAAGAGTCACATGCAAATGTGTCATGATGTCATGATCTCCACTAAGCAGCAATATATTCATTTAGAAGCATGTAAGACTCTTAGCCAAGAAAATAATTTGTACTGTGACAAAAACAGAAATATTGCCTTAATAATGTGAGGAAAATAGTAAGGCCCTTAATAAAACCAATGGTTTAATATTTTACTTCCAATAATGCAAGGTAATCACTTTACCTGATTCTGTATGTTTTTGTCCTGCTATCTCCCCACCTATACTCTGACCAAATATATTATCTTTTAACTTCATCAAGAAAATATTACACACTTGAATTTTTTTTAACATATCATGTATCATTAGTGCGTGTATTTCAAAGGGATCAGAACTTCTGTCTCTCCTGGTGAATGCTGAAAATGTAGATGCTTAAGAGACTCCTATCAGAAATGCCAGTTCTTTGAAGATCTGCTACAGACTTTCTACATGTCCTCTTATATTGTCCTTTTCTTCTTTCTTCCCCTTCCAAGGCTTCTTTTCATCTTACATTGCCTCTAAATTAAGGTCGGATTTCATTTTTTATTTTTTATACTAAGCATCATGGTTAAGTTGTTTATGAGACCAACTTGCTTTGGAAAATACAAGACACATAAATATGCTTCCATCACTAACTCACCCATTTTTTTTATCAGACAGCATAAGTTTGCCCAGTAATAACACTTTTGAAAGTATGGGAGCAGTGCAGGCATCTTAACAGCCATTTGAGGAACAAACTAGAAAAGAATACGCCTAAACAGGATAGGAAGCAAAACAGTCAATAAATTTACTCACTTTACTGGGTGGTATAGGGTAATAGGGCTTATCCACTTTTGGTTTTGAGTGTAGGGTTCAATTGACATAGGCAACTCTTCGTGATATAGTGGTTCTGGTGAGAGTTATTTTAGTTTTAATTTTATTCGCTAAACTATGGCAATTTCTTATTCATGTCTCATCTTTCCTGAGTAAAAAAAATAAAAAATAAAAAATTGGATGTAGCCTGGGATATGTTTGCCAAAATAGATCAAAATGTAATGGCTACTTAAAATAAAATTAGCTGATAACTTCTTAGTGAAGCTGCACATTTGGCATCTTTGGAAAAGTACATCATATACTGCTAAGGAAATTCAGCTGACTAACCTGGTAAACATATGCAGTGTTGCTTTGTATATTTCTGGCCCTAATGCTGTCAACATCACATTGTTAAATTTCAATGTCATCATAACTCAAGTTTGCAATAGCAAGTATCTTCAAAACAGGGTAACTCTACAAGGAATCTATTACTTCTCCATTGCAATTAGAAGTAATTCCAAAACCTGCCCACTGAAACCCAGTTTTAAATATAGTTATGACCTGAGATTTCTACAGTAATTTAATTTCCATCCTAGTCCATATAGAGTTTATTGTTTTTATATCATTATAGTGTTGGATTACACCAGGAAAATGATCTGAGGAAGTAGTGGTGTCCCTACGTAGTTATGCCTCAGGAACAATAACTCTACAAGGAATCTATTACTTCTCCATTGCAATTAGAAGTAATTCCAAAACCTGCCCACTGAAACCCAGTTTTAAATATAGTTATGACCTGAGATTTCTACAGTAATTTAATTTCCATCCTAGTCCATATAGAGTTTATTGTTTTTATATCATTATAGTGTTGGATTACACCAGGAAAATGATCTGAGGAAGTAGTGGTGTCCCTACGTAGTTATGCCTTTTCAGGAACAACTTTGGTTTTACAATTCCCTTAAAAATCTAAAGCCTGTTAATGAAGGAAAACTGAATAGGATCATGCCTATACCAATAATAGAAAGTGAACTTAACAATTAACATCCTGGATGTTTTAAAATACAAATTTGTATAGTATTGCATTATCAACACATGCTTACAAGCACATGCACAGAATTCATGAACATATACAATTTTTTTGAAACAAAGAATAGCAAAATTACACACTGTTTTGCTGTTACTTAACCCTGTTTACAGATTTACCCATATCAGGGCACTGTTTCAAAAAAGCTCTATTTTGTAACATGTAGGAACTTAATATATATTGTTTTGAAATCTCCTACTACACACATTGATTTTAACATACTATCACCAAGATCCTCTCAATGACTCAGTCTTACATGTATGTAGGTTCTTAAAGTTTGCAGGATCTGAGCTCCCTAGTGCTTGGTCTTGAAAAATGCTTATAGAATATGACTGATTTAGCATATGTTTTCCTTCAGTTGTTAAGAAGTTATGTATTATTTGCTTCCCCCTCCCCAGTAAAAATTTACCTTTCAAGTAATGAAAATTCCAAAGAAAGAGGATTTAGACCTCTGCTAGTAACTTGTCCTTTTGCCTGAGGTCTACATTAGAGGAGTAAAAGGGCTTCCCAAATGCCTTTTTGTCAGAGCTTTGAATGTATCCATGTACATTCATATCCCCAGGAGCGTACATTTCCTCCAATTATTTCCTGCCTCTACAGTCACTCTGTTCTGCTTTTGATCCATGTTTATCTAACTCAGAACAGCCTTTCACTCCACTTGCCACTTACTCTTCACCAGGATTCTTTGCTCTTTGGCTGCATTCATGACGCACCTAATTCATTGTCCTTTGCACTTGTTTTTTTTTCTTGGTGCCTCATGTGTCAGTTCTGAGGTATTTCCCAAGAGACTTCATTTCAAGCCATAAACTGTGCAGACTGTTTAGTCAGTCTCTGGACTGCTAATCCCAAGATCCGTTTTAGTTTTGGTAGCACTCATACAGCTGACATAATATGACAGAAGAATGTGAAGGTTATCACAGAATAAAATTTCTGTTCAATAAAAATTTACAGTACGCAACATCTTTCAGAGACTCTAACTTAAAAAAAACATGGAAGAACATAGCTTTAACAAAAACCCCACAATTAGCCCCCACAAAGAGCTTTTTTTAGTATTTTTTCATATTCAAAGCACAGCAGTAATTAACAGATCTGGAATAATTTACACAGATATGACTAAATATACTTGCTTGCCAGACTTGTATCTCCTGCCTCACTCTAACTATCTTTAACTATAAAGTTATCTTTTCTTGTAGGACTGTTATTTCAGATCAATAAGAAATATTTTTAACCTGAAATAATATTTAACAAAAGGTGGGTTTTTTTAAAGGTTAATTCTAAACCTTTTCTCTTTAGTTCATATTTGTATTCATTACTGTGGAACCAAATGCATGTACAGATGAAATGTACTGCAGGACAGCATTAAGCAGGATATTGTTGAATCAGTATTTCACTGAACTTTGTGATAGACTGCTTTTAATGTCTTTTCAGGTTACAGCATTTAAAGTGCTCATAACATTCAACCACAGGATATAAAATATTCTTTTTGGAAACCACAACTTAAAAGACTTTTAATAATTTGATTTTCTTCTTGATATATATTCAGTTTTAACTATTCTTACTAATCGTCTCTTCTATGCCGTTTGGATAAGGAAATATACGGCAAAAACTACATGAAAAAGCTATTTCACAGATGACAAAATTCTTTGAAGCAACAGTTATAGAAACAACTTATTGTATGCAAAGTAAAACAAATCTGTCTTCATGGAGGACTGTCAGAATACACAATAACTTACTGATTAGATAACTGATGAGTCTAACATATTGACATTTTGTAGCAACCACGCAAATCACTTACTGTGCTCATCTAGAAATTGGCTAGTTCTGTATCAATGAAGAGTTCTCATCTCATCTGGTGTTTTCTAAATTGGTTGTGGATTCTTCAAATAAGAAGATACATCTTCCATTGAAGGAAAAGTAAAAATAATCTAAGAGGCATTTTTTCAACAGTTTTGCAAAAGAAATATGCTCCAATTATCTACAAACATATGAAAGTTTAAAATTAGTCAATACATCTGCCTTTCCTAAGACTACCTCTTCCCTAAACAGTTCTTCCCTAGACAGCTCCTCTTGTGTACAAGAACTGACAAAAGTAGTTATAGTGTAAGAAAATTGCTTCATTATGGCCAAAACTGTAGCCCCACATTGTAAAGAGGGCATCAATGAATGAGGAGAGCGCTGAGTGATCTGAGTACTAAAACATCTCTATGGCTATGATTACGTCTCTTGTGACAAACTCAGGAATTACCTCAAATATATTCCTTCCAGCACTCCCGGCCGAGGACAACACATAATACTGCTGCTGCTCTGACAACCAGAATACTATTAACCCAGTCTGCTTAACCCAGGAGGAGATAAAAGTTCTCTAGAATAAAAAGGAGACGGAGCAGACACAGCCCATCCTGCATCAAACAAGCCGATTAGGAGTATGTTTGACAGCTGTCGGACAACTGTAGGAAGTATCTCTGGCAAGCACGTCTCAACGAGTCTCTGAGATGATGTTGTGCTACCAGCTAAAAGCCTAAGTTAGACACTGCTTTTACAGCCTTGAGGAAAAAAAAATGCATAATCTTCTTAATTTAACTTTCCTCTACATCCTCTGAATCATCAGCATTTGGTACTTAAATAGTAATTAATGAAACAAATGCTAACAATAACACTAAGCTTCACCCTTCCAGCAAAGCTGCGAGAGATATTTTTCTTTTTACTTTCTCACAAAAAAAAACATGGAAGAACATAGCTTTAACAAAAACCCCACAATTAGCCCCCACAAAGAGCTTTTTTTAGTATTTTTTCATATTCAAAGCACAGCAGTAATTAACAGATCTGGAATAATTTACACAGATATGACTAAATATACTTGCTTGCCAGACTTGTATCTCCTGCCTCACTCTAACTATCTTTAACTATAAAGTTATCTTTTCTTGTAGGACTGTTATTTCAGATCAATAAGAAATATTTTTAACCTGAAATAATATTTAACAAAAGGTGGGTTTTTTTAAAGGTTAATTCTAAACCTTTTCTCTTTAGTTCATATTTGTATTCATTACTGTGGAACCAAATGCATGTACAGATGAAATGTACTGCAGGACAGCATTAAGCAGGATATTGTTGAATCAGTATTTCACTGAACTTTGTGATAGACTGCTTTTAATGTCTTTTCAGGTTACAGCATTTAAAGTGCTCATAACATTCAACCACAGGATATAAAATATTCTTTTTGGAAACCACAACTTAAAAGACTTTTAATAATTTGATTTTCTTCTTGATATATATTCAGTTTTAACTATTCTTACTAATCGTCTCTTCTATGCCGTTTGGATAAGGAAATATACGGCAAAAACTACATGAAAAAGCTATTTCACAGATGACAAAATTCTTTGAAGCAACAGTTATAGAAACAACTTATTGTATGCAAAGTAAAACAAATCTGTCTTCATGGAGGACTGTCAGAATACACAATAACTTACTGATTAGATAACTGATGAGTCTAACATATTGACATTTTGTAGCAACCACGCAAATCACTTACTGTGCTCATCTAGAAATTGGCTAGTTCTGTATCAATGAAGAGTTCTCATCTCATCTGGTGTTTTCTAAATTGGTTGTGGATTCTTCAAATAAGAAGATACATCTTCCATTGAAGGAAAAGTAAAAATAATCTAAGAGGCATTTTTTCAACAGTTTTGCAAAAGAAATATGCTCCAATTATCTACAAACATATGAAAGTTTAAAATTAGTCAATACATCTGCCTTTCCTAAGACTACCTCTTCCCTAAACAGTTCTTCCCTAGACAGCTCCTCTTGTGTACAAGAACTGACAAAAGTAGTTATAGTGTAAGAAAATTGCTTCATTATGGCCAAAACTGTAGCCCCACATTGTAAAGAGGGCATCAATGAATGAGGAGAGCGCTGAGTGATCTGAGTACTAAAACATCTCTATGGCTATGATTACGTCTCTTGTGACAAACTCAGGAATTACCTCAAATATATTCCTTCCAGCACTCCCGGCCGAGGACAACACATAATACTGCTGCTGCTCTGACAACCAGAATACTATTAACCCAGTCTGCTTAACCCAGGAGGAGATAAAAGTTCTCTAGAATAAAAAGGAGACGGCGCAGACACAGCCCATCCTGCATCAAACAAGCCTCTGATTAGGAGTATGTTTGACAGCTGTCGGACAACTGTAGGAAGTATCTCTGGCAAGCACGCCTCAACGAGTCTCTGAGATGATGTTGTGCTACCAGCTAAAAGCCTAAGTTAGACACTGCTTTTACAGCCTTGAGGAAAAAAAAATGCATAATCTTCTTAATTTAACTTTCCTCTACATCCTCTGAATCATCAGCATTTGGTACTTAAATAGTAATTAATGAAACAAATGCTAACAATAACACTAAGCTTCACCCTTCCAGCAAAGCTGCGAGAGATATTTTTCTTTTTACTTTCTCACAAGGCATTAAGATAGCCTATTAGCAGTCAAACATACAAAGCTTATTCCAAAGGGTAAAATAAGCATGTACTGCTGAAAATTACAGAACAGAATGCATAGACAACAGTAAGACAGAGTTGATTTTAAATATTAAAAAATAGGAGTTATTAATATATATAGCACTTCACATTTTCTTGGAACTTGTTTACAATTAGCCTACAAACTCTCAAAATAAAAATCAAAGACTTAAACGATTTAGAAATAGAAGTTGCCTAACACATTGATCAAGAGTCCTTTAAGTGGAAAAAAATATTGTAAGATTGGCAATTATTCCTCCAAGAATTTCAAAGTTCAAATCTTCAAAGAGAAAAAAATCATCTTTAAATGATAAAACCTTTCACTTTGAACTTACAGTAAATCTCTGTTTTCATTTGGCAAAATCTGGGCTACATTTAATTTCTTGTTCATTCAAGAATAAGGCTGCACGTAAACATAAAATACTATCTTTCTTGAAGAATTCCCGTAATTTATTTTAAAATTCTGAGTCCAAATACAAGGAGAAATGCTTTGATTCAAAATACTTTCTTCTACTCAGCATCTTATCAAAATAATGAAAGGCCAGCACCATAAATGGGCTACAGAGCTCACAGATAGCCAAGAACAAGAACACAAGACGGAGAATGTAAAGTACTGAAATCTATGACCAGATCTAATGGAGTTCTATAGTCAGAAAGGCCTAAGAAAATGTAAACTGCCAGTCACAAAATTTAAGTGTTCAATAAAATAAGAACTAAACAAAGAGGAAAAAGTGACAGAGTATGATAGAAAATTGTACCATGCATCAAGAACATGGTATCAAACATATCACTGAATCTGCACAGATAAGAATCGAAAGCAAAGATTGGACCATATCAAAAAAGAGCTTCACATTTACAGAAGAGCCAGTACAGTGATCAGGAAAGTCTTTTGGATAAGGTGATTATTGGTTACACTGTTTTTAATTCTAAAGTAATTCTGTCTGGTTGGTAAGTCCATAGAATAACATTCCTTAACCCATTTGAACTGAGTAATTTATTGACTAACTCCACATGTCTACCCACATTTCTAGCTATGTTTTCAGTATTCTTTCGTTAGTGCTAACTTCTCTGCTCTTAGTGGTTGTACTTCTTTTCAGGTAATAGATGCAGAACTTAGTGGAAACATAAACCTATTCATTCTGAAGTTATTAGAAAAGTTTCCGGAGACTAAATAAAAGTTTAAAAACTCTGCTCATGATTACATGAGCATGATCTAACAAATCACTGCACTGATGTGTGTAGTTTTTTCACTGAACAGAACAAAGTAAAAGGAATTTGTTCACTATCATAACTATTGAATTATTTTTAAGTAAAAAAATAATAAAAAAGGCATGTCATTCTGAAAAATAGACTGATCTAGATAATGTATAAATTATACATTGCCACTTTCATAGCATCTCACCACATATGATAATGCAAATTTAAATAACCCAGTGCCTTTATTGGAACAGTCACCCATTTTGTTATTGTTTATAGCAACCTAATTTGATACACAATAGTTCAGGCAGCACAGATTTCAAATTGTGCAGAAATATTCAATTTTAATACAATCACAATCTTTTGTCCAACAAAAGCTTGTTCTTTTGGGATTTTACTGAAGCAATTCCGAAGTTATTCTGTGAGGCAACTCCTTTCAAGTTTTGTATCTCTTTTTCACCCCACTGATTTGCTTCTTCCTAAATTAAAACCCCATTATGTCTTTTTAATACCAGTTTATATATTTCCATAAAACACTGAATGAGTACAGTGAGAAAAAATGCATGAATACTGATTTTTTTAAGATCATCTTCCTGCTAATGAAACCACACTTTCCCTCCCTTTCTCTAACACTTTAAAAATGCTTCAAATTTTTAAAAGTGTGGATAAATGGATCGCTTCAGCTGTAATATGCATCACATCTAAACAAACTGAACAGAAGCATCCTTTAGAAATCTGGAACAGAAATCAGTTGTTTTCCCCTCCACTTTGTAGGCAGGATTACATAGATTTTTGTTGTAAAAAAAATGGAAAAAGAACACTCGACCTCTAAAACTTCAGTTTCTTAAAAATTCTTCAATTGCTCATAAGGTTTTTTATAAACGGTTTTTTAAAAACCCAAACCCCCCCCCCCCCAAACAAAGAAAGAAAACCCAAAAAAACAAAGTAAGACATGTAAAGCAAAACAAATTCAATTGTGTTTCCTGTGAATCTGCATGACTTGTGTTCCTTGTTTTTTCTTCTGCCAGTTTAGAAACTTTGAAATCTGCATGGCCTACTTTCACTGCCATTTCAGGCAGGATTCATGCCATGTACTTTGGAGATGTCTGTATCTCAGCTAGCCCCCTTATGCTCTACAGTGAATAGAGAGAAAATGGTCACTTTTAGGACCCAGTTTGTGGAACTTATTTTAGATGTCTGTTTCAAAATGAGACAGTTGACTCACCTGGGAGTGCCCATTTCTCTCCACTGACTGTAAGAGAAGTCTAAACAATAAGCTTAGATTTAGACACGTCCCTTTGGCCAGATGAATCCCAGACTTCCAGTCCTTCCAGATACAATCTCTAATTCACATGCCCAACGGGCTTTTTTTTTTTTTTTTAAAAAATCCTGTATAACAGAACCCCGTTTCCTGACAGATTTCCACTGTGCTACTCCCTGAGCTGGTCACTGTGGTAATTTGCTTCTAAACTCTGTAAAATGTGGTATTATTCCAACAGTGGCATGGTTTGCTTTGTCTTGTCTGTATGTTTTTGTTTCTCATATTACAGCATCGTATAGCTTAACTTTCACCAAAATTCAGACAGACCTAGGGCTAGCACTTTCCCCTCCTTATTTTTTCAGTTTTCAGAATTTGTATGGAAGTTGGTGTGCTGTTGACTTGGTGTCTTTTTTTTTGACACACTCTTTAAAGGGCAACCCATTTGGTTTTATTTCCCTTTTAATTAGTTCCATCTTCTGAGCTATACTGCACTTAGGATAATTTTAGTATCTTAAACTGTAGGAATGTCATCCTGAACCACACTCTCTTCTGTACCTCACAGCTTCTTACAGCTCCTCAATTTAAAAACTTTCTTGCAATCTTCTTGATGTTAAGCGTCAACAGCTTGGTTTCCTTACAGTTTAGATGAGGTCACTCTCTCTTACATAGGTGCCCTTTATTTGGAATAGTCCTTCACATAATGTTTCCTCCACAAAATGTTGAAAACCTTTATATATGAGCTTATGAGTTTAAACATTGGGTTGATGAGCAGAGCTAATAGCCAACTGCAATAGCTTTATATTTCTTTCCAAATTGCTAACCTATTTTGGTTTTTGGACAGGCTGCTTTTGGACTCGATTACACTAAAATAATTATTTAATTCCCAGAGTAGCATTTGCTAATCCCTTTGCAGGACATAGAAGGTTATCTACTATCCCTCAAAGGACTGTCAGACTGTTACTAACAAGCATTTCAAATTAAAATTGCTGTTATTGTGCAATTAGCAAACAGAAATAAATCACTGATATAGCTAAATCCCAGGAACCAGAAATGAGGATGTTCAAGTACACCACAGCTCTTGTTTTCTTAACAATTCTTCAACAACACTAGACTCAAAAAACAGTTTTAAAGCAAACAAATATTTCTTCCAAGGGCCAGGAACAAAAATAGAATAGCTTTTCTTGCTTGATTCCTAATAGAAACAGTACAGCTATTATTGTTTAAAGTATTAATGCTTCACAGACATTAAAGACACCAACTTCTCCTGATCAATATGTAAAGCACTTGCACTCTATCATTTGCAGCTCTGTCTGCTTGACATCTAGTTTCATACACCAAAAATACAAAACCAAGGGACAAAATTGTTCTTCATTTGCGCTGATAGTCTAAATTTGAGGTGCATCAGAAATAAACCTGGCATTCTTCCAGTTTATTTCAATCTGATCACACTAGGGAAAACGTGCTTGGTTTTTAGCATCCTAATAATTCTCAGAAGAATCAAAAGATATCTCTCCAAATGAAATGTTACCAACAAAACTCACTGTGCAAGGTCAAAAAACATTGCTGACCGCATATGAAAACTTTGTAAGGAAGCTCATGAACAAAGACAGTAACCTTGATATTTTTCACTTACCTGCTTTGAGAAATCCCTTTTGGAAGATCAGACACTTAGTATTTAAAATTATATTATCTGCGCACTAAGACATATATAGTAAACAAACTGCATTGATTTCAGCCAAGGTGTATGGAGCAAATGATCTGATAGTTTCTTTCTACACTTACGCCATTTTATTTCAAGTTTAATTTATCTACAATAATTCTAGTGTTACACCTTTCTTGAGTATAAAGTGACAATAAGTGACAAGGAAGTGACTATGTTATTTTCTTCCTGAGTAAGTTCCTACCAGGAAGTTTCCTGGAGACAACCCTTAGATTCCCTGGAAAGAAAGCTCAGTTTCACTCTAGAGACACTCAACACTACAGACCCAGAACGTACATAATCCTTGCACGCAGAAGTGAGCCTAATAGAATGACTATGATGACCTATTCATGGCAGTATAGTTTCAGCAGCTTTAACTCCCATTATTACCCATCTCTAATCCTTTGATTTATATATAAAATTTTGGGGTTTTTTTCCAACCAGAGGTTAGATAGAAGAACTTGGCTATTTATACAATGGTAGTTCCTCTGTCATACACAATTTTGAGACAAGAGAATTAAAGCCCATGAGTGAGGGTGCCAGGTATGCTGGAGTTCCAGGTGAAGTTTGAGAGCCATCTCAAACTCGTCTCCCTTGAAACCTAGGAAAAGCCTTTTTTTTTTTCCCCTGTGCCTCAGCACCACTTGTGCAAAAACAGACAGTGCTTCATTGTCTGAAAAAGTTGTTTGGAAAACATTCACAAATTTTAGTGAATTTAAACTCATTTTACTGTAATGATGTTGGCTATATGTGCATTTAGATGGAAAGCAAGGTGAAACAGGTACATCCAAAATTGACCATGCTTACAGATAGATGACTAGGGAAATGATTAGACAGAAGAAGAGGATGTAGGCCCTACTGCATCCATTAGCCAAAACCTTGGTAAATTACAGGCATCAAAATAAAGCTGGCATTGGAAGCTGTAACTTCCCACTTATCCATTGGCAGTCATGGAAAAAAGTGTGTATCCAGCAATCCCCATGCTCACCTCAAAGGCTGCCATCCCTTCTTGAGAAGCTAATGGAGGTTACCTGTGATTTTTTTTCCAGAACTGCCAGAGATCTTTCAGAAACTCACAGTACATGCAAAAGTGTTCAAGGAGCATCATACTGTTTCTTTATTTTCCAAGGAACAGAGACTTGCCCATGGCCATACAGTCCTGTTAAGTGTCTTCTAAAAAGGAAACTTATGGTCCCAGCACTGCTGAGATGGCAGTATTTTGAGAAGGCTGCAAAAGCTCACTTTTATGTAAGTAATGCAACTGTCCACTGAGCAAAACACGTAAAAGGCTGTCTCTCTTCTAAGTTAACACTGAAAAAGGCCTTCAAGAGCATCTAAAGACTATGCAGTGTCTTATGTTACATTAACTGATGCCTCTTGATCTTAACAATAGCTCATGACCTGTTGTGATGGCTCATTACAATTTGGTCATGCATTTTAGGTTCATCTTCTTTACTTAATTTAGATTCTCTGAGTTAATACATGATGTTCTATTCTCTAGTTTAATTTCTTTACACTCCTTCATAATTTAGTTGCTTCATATGCTGTGGAAAATTCAGCAGGATGGAAAAAACCGTCATGAATATTTCTAGGCTACAGTGCAATGTGCCTAATGAGAAACTTAAATTTCAGTTTCTCAAAAACTAACATATGTAGTACTAAAAGTCCTTATCAGTGTGTAACTATAATTGTACTCTGCTCACTTACAGGACTGCCTAATTAGTCATTAGTCACATTCAGAGAATGCATCCCCTATCTCCAGATTCAAATATGACACAGCAAAATATTTCAGGCTTGTGTTGCTAACTATGTATTTTTGACATACTGAATATTCCAGGAAAACAGCCATCAGAGACCAAGAGATTCTGGTCTAATTTGAAATTGTCTGGCAAGATGGAAAACTTTAGAATGAATCTTCTTAGTGTCTCACATCCAGATTAACAGATAAAAATCTACAGCAATGTCGAGCTCAGACTATTCACAATTAGAAATAGGATTTCTAGCCGTTATTTCTTTTCTTTGGATAGTAAATAGCATAATGAAGAAATTAGCATGAATGCTTACGTCTTGCATCTAGCAGGGCTGAGTAATTTGGGGAGTGCAGGAAAGTGGAGACTGGCTGACGGGTTTAATTTGCACTTGTTTTTATAGAAATATAAAGTAAATTTAGCTAAATTGTTTTTACACAAAAATTTGAATGTTTCATTTCAAAATGTTTTGTTTTTTCAGAACCTCTTACTGTTTTGTATAAACTGTTACACAAATGAAGATTTGCACATAATTTCATTTTCTTAAAAGACGCAATTCTAATGAATAAACTATTTGTCCGTTAGTAAACTTTGTTTTGAAGCAATATGATTTACAGCCTAAGATTGTGAAGTTCTGAATAATTTAGATATGTGACAGAAACCAAGTTTTCAGTAAAAGGTGGCCAAGAAGCTCCTTGCCATGAGATGTAAATCATACAACTGTCCTTCAGTAAAAGGTGGCCAAGAAGCTCCTTGTCATGAGATGTAAATCATATTACTGTACTTACAACTGTCTTCCCAGTACTGTCAAATCTCATGTAATTCCAGTGTTCCATGTACATTTGGGTCTTTCATACAACTGTATTAGGCACAAGAGAGGCAATAATCTTTGCAAAACGTGTAGTCCTTGTAGTTTCTGTAGACAACAAAGACTGTCCTATTCCCAAAACTTTCCCTTAACTTCCAACAGACTTCTAAAAACCTGTGGCAGGCATTTACAATAAGCTTTCGCTCCCTTTAGACCACCTAATTGGTACAGTTTGCTAACAGCCTAAGCCTGAAGATTTCCTGGCAGGTCTCACTCCCTTCACACAGCTTGACTAGCATAAAAAGGTATCTCCAGCATCTAGTTTCCCTAGATGCTTATGGAAAATTGTAAGAACAGGGGAAACATAATTCATGCCGATAAGCTTTTGGCGACTGTTCTAACCCAACATGAGCATTTTTACATGTTTTACTAAATCCTTTTGAAATACAGTACCTAAAACTGCAGGCAGTCATCAAGATGAAGGAAAACCATGGATTTATACAATCTTATAATTATATTCTCTGTTTTGTTCTCTGTTCTTTTGCTGAGAATTCATAGCATTTGCTTTGCTTTTTTGTCTGCTGTTGAGTATCTAGTTTTCAAAGAATGACATGTCATAATCCCAGGCTTTCATTACCATGTGATAATGGTCAACTCAGACCCCATAATTTTATATATGGAGCTAAGATTCTTCCCCCCCCCCCATGTACACAACCTTACAT
>NW_008796110.1:9627041-9635641 GCF_000699145.1 Aptenodytes forsteri | reverse complement strand
ACCTATAAAGATTTTCATTTGCAATTTTTTTTGTCAGACACTCAACTCTACAGTAAAGTCCCCTGGCAAATTTTCACTGTTAGTGCTACCTTAACTACCCTGAATAAGTTAGTAAGTCAACAGCAAATCGACTCGTATTGTTGCTAACTTTTTCTCCCCATATTATTTATGAATATATTGAAAAGCCTATGTTCAATAAAGGTCTTGCAAACTTCACTGGAAACCACCCTTCACTGACCAAAGCATCATGCATTTTAATCAAGTATTTATCCTTGCAAACCTTTCCACTTACACAATAATTATTTAGTTTCCTTTATAGCCTCTGGTAAAGAACCAGAGTGAACACCTTTTAGAAATCCCAGTGAAATGTATTAATTAACAGGATCCACATAACAACCGATTCTCTCAAAGCAGCACCATATATCTGAAAGGCAAGATTTCCTTTCACAACAGTCATGCTTGCTCTTCCAAAAGCATATCGCATTCATCCATTCATTCATTAATTCTATTATCCATTCAGTTTTCACTAATTTGGCCATGTCTGTACTTCTCCTGGTTGCCTCTGAAACCCTTTATTTTTTTTTTTTAATTGCAATCACATTTGCTACTTCCAGACCTCAAATTCTAAAGTAGTTTTAAGCAAGAATAATCCTCACTGAAGGCCATCAGAAAAACGAGTTCAGTGCATTCTAATCCCAACTTCAAATGCATTCATATGGTAATAGGAAGAGGTTTTGTTTTGCAATCATCAATTACACAAAATGACTGAGGCGACTGAATGTTTTCCTTAGAATAACAGAAACAGCACAGATATATCCAAAAAGTATTTTATTTTCACACTCAATTTCCTCAGTCTGTATTTCTGCATAAAGATTATGTCAGACATTTGTGACAACTGCATAAATGTTCTGCATTAATGAACAGACATTTCAGTCATTTATAGGACTGCTAATATTTTAGCCTATGAAATCATTATGTAAATTAAACTAATTTCCACGGCAGCCATTCGACTTCAAACAGCTGCACAAACCAGGATTTTTCCTTTTCTAAAGAAATCTGCATAACATTGCATTTTGTGTCACAGTTATACAGCACCAGTATTGTCCTTTACTGGAACAAAACAGACCTTCAAGCCACGGTCCATATTTTAGGCACTGCTGTGATGCTCACCTTACCATCTGTTCACATTAATCTCACGAACAAATCTGCTCAAAAGCATGCCAAATACAGTCAGTTTTACAGTAAAAAAAAAAAAAATCATAAGTAGGGGCAGAAAGAAGCACTTGATCACTAGAAATGGTGCAGTTCTGTATACATCTACAGTCAGTCACCTTTAAGCTTGTATGACCATAATTGAGAGTCTTTCTTCTTTTGAAAACACCCACTTAACAAAGTGGACAAGATAATCATGCTACTCCATTAGCTCAGTGGTTATTCTGACCAAGTTGCCCTACAGAGGCAGGGCCAGTCTTGGGTCTCTCTGTTTCCTTCTCCTTCCCATCACCCACTGCAGCAGACTAGCAGAACAAGCTACATCTTTGGAAGGAGTAGTAAAATGCTATTACTTAATGGATCCGGTTGAAATAAACATAAGGAGTCTGGCGGATTCTCAACACCAAAACGATGGAGCGAGACAAAGGGATCTGAGAAGCAGGGAAGAGAGGAAGAGAGAAAAAAGAGGGCTTCTGTGCTCCCAGCCCTTTAGAAGCCACAGCTCCTCTTGCCCCCTGAACACCCTTAAATTATCCTTCCTAGGTCTCTCTTTCTCCTGTCCAGAATCCACTCTGTAATCATTACGAAACTGAATTTTATCTGTCTCAAAAGTCTTGACTCACTTCTAATTACATCTGAGGTTATAAAAATTGTGGTTGCAGATGAAAAAATTGGGAGAAATAGATAATTTGTTGAATATACAGAAGTTGAAAGATAAGCAGGAACCAAAAAGCTCAGTGAAAGATGACTCATTCTTCATGTAACCATTATCAAAGTTATTAGCCTATTATCTGTTTTTAAAAAAAAAGTAATTTGTAATTGAAGAGCAAGACATATGGTAGAAAAATATGACTAAGCAGAGACCTATATATGGGAATAAGCATGTGTTAAACTTGGTTATATTTGGCAGAAGCATAGATTTCAGCACCTCACACTTAGCCAGATAGATGAATGCAAGCAGGTGCCAATTAGAAAGCAGGACAATATAATGCCAAAGTCACATTCAGAGATTATACAAATACAAATAGGCATGATGGAAATTATCTGTCTTTAGATTAAAAAGCAGCTCTCAGTGTTTACTAAAATTTCTGATATTTGGTATTGCTTCTGATAGATTCTCAAAACTTTGTACCACCATAATTTTCTAATTACAAAACAACAGAATGATAAGCGTATCTGACAGGAAAATGACTTTCTAAAATAGAATGTGTATATACAAAGGGGCTAAATCTACATACAAAATCATGATTAGAAATAATGCTTAAATTGTAATACATGTGCAGGTTATCTTACTCTTTAGAATAGTAATTTATCTGACCCTCAGTGCAAACAGCATGTCCAACTTGTAATTTTTGAAAATATGTAATGGTAATCAAATGCAGATACCCAGAGAATTCACCTGTTCTCTTTAAAAACCTATGTAGATGGTGTGCGTGTCTCAAATAAATAAATAAATAAATAAATCTTAGCACCTTTACTTGGTGTTCCATGGGATTTTACAAAGACTTTCTGGAGAGATGTCATCATTTTCTGGGTATCCATAGGAGAAAACAACCAGCTCTTGAAACTCAAAGTTATGAAAAAGCATCTTAAGTAGTAGAAAACATAAATGGTTCCTCCACAACCTTATAGTTAGTTTCACACAACACAGCAAACCCATGCAAAAGAAAGCATAATAAGATGTAAATGATAAGGACTCACTCATTCTATTAGGCACCATATTAAAACAAATCATTCAAAAACAACAATTGGCATTTAGGAAATACAGCTACTAAAATGGATTTAATCATCAGAAACTGTTTGGATTATTATCCTAAATTAAAGTACTGAGAAGATGAAGATAATGTTAACAGAATGAGTTGTTTTCCTTAAATGGAAATCTACTATTTCAGTCATGGGATCAGATATTAGTGTTTCATACTAAAATTCATTTGATGGAGACAAAAAGAGCAGGAACAATTTTTAAGAATGGAAAATAACCCTAAAACACATCACAGCGCTTTTTTCCAACCCAGATGGTAAACTTCACCTATGGTGGCCTATATTCAGTACTGATTTTTTTTTTAAATTCTGTTGTTGCTGTGACAATATTTTCTGCCTATATATTGCAGGTACTTTCGACAACTGTCTTTCAAAATTCAGTTTTGGTTTTTGGCCTTAAAAAATGTACAGAAAAGGTATGCGTTAAAACCATCAACCGAACATTACTATTCCTATTACACTCATGTCATTTTGTTTCAAACCTCTGTTAGTCAGTGAATTACCAAATGGTAAGAAGATGGATGCTTAATGATTGACTAACTCCCTCAACCCGCTCATATACATGTGTAATTAACGTCAATTATGTTGATTCTTTTTGTAACTTAAAGATTTGTTCTGCAGGAACCAACAAGCTACAAATTCATTCTATGCACAATATTAACCAGCTAGTAATTGTTGATTTGGCCAATTTTAAATCCTTAGCAAGGCACCACGTACTGTACAGATCTATGTATAACATGCAATAGGTTTCCTCTATTTAGCAGAAGCCCTACTACAGTCACACTGCTTCAATTAGTTTCAAGGCAGGATACAGTACAATCTCCCATCTTGCTTTTAATGTTAAAGGTGAAGTTGAGATTAATTTACATACCCACAAATGTGCAACAGATTATTCAATTAATAGTACACTATGCAGCTCACCAAGAAAAACTGGACATGATGATGACTGGCAAGCAGACACTTTGGACTGCTAGCACCTAGGCTAATTTTAATTTTACACAGTAAGAAAAATCATTTAGTTTTGGAAAAGATAATATTATTTATAACACTACTAATCAAGACACACTACAATGGAAAAAAGAAGCCTCTGCTTCAATAATTTACTTTTGGACTATGACAAGATGTTTTACATGAGCAAGTCACAAATGAAGATGATAAAAACACAGTAAATTAAGCAAGTTACATGTAGTAAAAAGAACATTGTACTTGGTATGTGTTATTGCTTTTCTTGAGATCTTGTGTAAAGAGACAAGATTTGAGCTCTGATTGTTACTTGGGAAGAAACAAGAAGTGCCTGTCACCTTCACATTTCATCCTGTTCTTGGAAAAGAAAAAAGGGAGTTAAATCTAGTAAACAGGAAAGAGTTTCTTATCCAACACCTCAACACATTTTGACAGCAAACTGCATATTTGCCATTATGAACAGAGAGAATGTTAAGACAAAAATCATCCTAATAGTTATCAGTTGGGAATGGGTAAAAAGTGCTGACATCTTAAAATATTGCACTTGGACTTTACAGATACAGTTTAAATTGCATCAGTGCCAGGTGGAAAAATAAGCAGTCACAAACACTGAGTTTACATTCATCTATTTCTCTGTCTCAAGTAACAGTACTAGCCTATACTACAATCAATAGGTTCAAAAATTTTATTTGTAAAAAAAGAAAGTCTTAGATTTCATAGCACAGCTATACAGCGATGCCAAAAAGGATGACATAATTCTGGCAGGTTTTTAAGGCACTGTACTGTCCTCAACAGAGCTCTCTAACCCATGCTCATGAAATGAATGCTGCATAACATATTTCTAAACTGGGCCTATACCAGGGTATAGGGGGCCTCAAATAGGTCAACAGACAAGGCCACATTAAAACTGCTTCCACATCATCCATCTTTATCCATTTGGCCAGCAAACTCAAATGCAATTCAGAAGGATGATGACTCAAAATATTTCATTTAGAAATAGTACTCACTCCAAACCATTTTAGAAGGTAATCTATATAACAAAATAAAGGTCAAGCACCAATTAATATTACATGCAATTTATAATGTTGTATTTTAAGAGAAGGGACTAAAATAGACTTGATTTATTTGTGATAGCTTTTCTCAATATGTCAAATTGCATGAATAGAAGGATAATTACAACGAGCAGGACCAGGCCCCAAAAGGGTCACTGTGCAAAGCCCTCTCTTTGCACAGAGAACTTACAATGCAAATGCTATTATTCTTTGCGAATGAAATATAGAGAAGAAGGGGAAAAAGAAAAGAAAAAAAAAAAAAAAGGATTTAGATTGCTAAAAAGAACTCTTGGCTAAAGATGCTTTAAATATCCTGTGGTAGCTTCCAGAAATGCTAAGCTCAAATTGATTTAATGTAGCACCTGTCAGTGAAGGTATTTCACTCCTAAGTCAGTCTATAAAACAGACTACAATGATTCAAATATCTGCTTGAACTGTGTCCCAAACTATGTGCACACGTGTGTGTGGTTGATAGCTTTTTACTATTCAAGGCCGGCAAGCAGCATACAAGTGATTAACTGGAGTTATCAATCTAGATTTGCCACTGTTTCTTTTAAATATCCTGCTCCAAACCAATGAAAGAAGTTATCTGAAGCGCTAAGACAGTGCCATTTGCTGCTGCAAAGGGACTATAATTAGCTTGTAAACTATTTTATTTTGTTTGATTAGCCGCAACAAAAAGCAGGTCATCTGAAATATTCCTTCCCTGCTTTGATACCTAAATTACTTTCTCCTTAGGATCATTACAGACAGCATGTACAGTGACACCTATTGCCTAATTGTAAGATCCAGCTTTTATAACCTCCACTATTCAGACTAAAATTTTCCATGCTGGCTGTCTATTAAAAGCTGAATTTCTTTTGAAAGTTTCCAATTAAAATTGCTCAACTATTATTGGAAACCAGGTAGAGTTAGAATATATTATTCTGCCAATACTATGAAGTTCTCACAATGATTTCATTGAGAGATTTTAATGACCCTTTCTTTTGAACTAGGATCTTCAAATCTGTCCAGAGATTAAATTTCTATGAAGTTACAGTTTCTTCTGAGCCCACAAAAACCTATTTAAATCCTGCAAAGTGACAAACCTTTGAAGACAGCTTTTTGCTTGTACTCTGTTGAGGTCACCTACTTTACCCTACGACAATCTTGTTTATACTGAGCATATTCATTCCTCCCATAGAGCCAGCACGGTTCGTCTACCCCCAAAGGAAAACTGGGCATGTTTACCAGCTTGACTCATTCTACTAATTAAACTAATCATGCCAGAAACTGAACTTCTAGTCCTTGATTCAACATTTTCTGTGAATCCTACGCTGAAGACTATGCGTGTCATGCTAGGCAATTAGTATCATGATCTGCTTCAGGGCTATCAAGCATGCAAGCTTCTTTCTGCAATTGCTCCCTATGCCTGGTATTAGACGATGCAGAGGTTCAGCATGAGAACCAAAACAGAGCAGAATGTCTCTCCTGTACTTTCAATAGCTCTACCAAAGGCATCTAGGGAAGTCAGAGAAAATAACACTAGCTGGTCTTGCTGGGAGCTGAAAACAGAAGCAGACTCGATAATAACCTAGGGCAAAGGAGGGGAGACAACAGAAAAACAGGATGAGACAGACACACAGAAAATTGTCTTCGCAACTCTACATATTCCTTTTCAGAACAGAACTTGTGTTTGCTGATGATAAAAACTAGTCTTATGTCACCAATTACCAGCAAAAGCCGCTAGCAAAGTTGATGTCTCATCCCTCTGTGCTGTTGCTTATATAAAGCCTAACACTAGCTTGCTATTACTAAATAGCTTGATATTCCTTCAACCCAATAAAAGACAGTAACTAAAACACAGGCTTGTATTTGCATGTACTTCCTATTTTTCCATAATCCTTTCATACACGATACCTTTTTTTTGTGAGAAAAGTCAACTAGTTTAATTTCAATGGTTATTGTGCTCTCCTTGTTAATTAACTATGGTCTGTAAAATTAAATAATAAACAAAGACATCACTGTATCTCCCTATTATTTCAAACGCTCATGTAGATTTAACTGACTAGCCCATTTGTTTAGACAATTATGGTATTAAAATAATTCTTTTAAAAGAATGTATTTTTCATGTGTGTCTTAAATAATGAAAGCATTGTTATTCTGAGACTCTTTCTTAACTATGTTCAGTTTATTTTAATCTCAGATACCACCCAATTTTGCTGAAATGTCAGTTTCTGGATCAGACTTCATCCTTCTTTCTTCCCCAGACCAATCTGAAGCTTCTATCTTTCCAAAATACCTTCCATCTTTCCCTCACTTCAGAGGTTCCTGCTTATTGAAAAATGCACTGCCCCAGTAGTTTCAGTCTGGTTTGAGGGAGTTTTCCCACATCACTAACCATTTCCCTTAACATTCATTCCTAGGCTATTCTTCAGACCTACATTTTCAGGTTGTATCTATACAGGATGATGGCATGGCAAGATTAATCCAGAGCTGTAATACTAAGTACACACACCATCTGTGAAGGATTTTGTTATCTTTTGAAAAGATCACACTTCCTGGCTTGCAGGTTGGATTGATGGGAGGTTGTTTCCTTTTACAAGGAAAACCGTAATCAGATCTCAGACTAGGAACAACCGCTGATCATATCAGAGGCGCTTCATTTAGCGGCGTTCCAGAAACTTGAGATGAAAATTAATTTATGCTGGGCAATACTGAGATGGTGTGATCAAATCAGAGCATTTCAGTGTTTTCACTGTTCCATAAAGAAGTTATTGAAATGCACCTACTTTTACTGGTATCATATCATATGACAATTAACAAAAAGAAAAATAGAACAGATTGCTTCTGGAGCTTACAGGGTCTTCGTCACTGGAAGTTTTTTGAGGTTAAACCATTCCTGACAACGTGTTAATTCTACTTGGACAAACATCTGAGTGACACGAGGGTGAGAGGTTATCATTGTAGACAAGAAGTCAAAATCCAGCACCCAGAAGTACATGCCTCTCTAACACCATTTATGTATGGGGGAGTGTGTGTGCATTTATGTGTGGGTGTGTGTATGTGCTTAATCCACATGACTGACTGAAGTCTAGAAACATTCAGAGAACAAGGAGTTTTGCTTCCCCTGCTTATCCCACTGGACACAAAGCTGCAGACTGCCCATCCTTCCTTCTGCAGGCAGGAATCTTGCACTGAGTACCCAACGGCCCAGTTCCACAGGTTATATGAAGGATTCTTCTCCCCACAATGGTGGTTAGAGCACTGGGGTGGACTACACAAAGCCACTTTGGCTAAAATAAAGCAGAGTTTGCCTCCTGGGCAACTGTGCTAACTAATAAGCTACAGAAGCAGGTATTACCTAATCCTCCAGCTACGTACTATCACAGATTTCAGGATCTTTGCGGAGTAGAGTTATATCATTAGTTACAGTGACCTCCACATGAAGTAAACATGCTTAACATTTCAAATACTTGATAAGCCTTCTGTAATTTCATGCCACTCTCTTTCTAAAGCCTCTGCCTTTCTTATGATAAGTTAATTTTTTAAATGACTTTTAGAGTTACCTACCACTGATGCTACAGTTGTTGCTTCGGGGGGGGGGGGGGGGTCCCTTTTTGTTTTTGTTGT
>NW_008796110.1:9614616-9627030 GCF_000699145.1 Aptenodytes forsteri | reverse complement strand
ATCTTTTTTTGTTGTGAGGGGGGGGGGGGGAGATCCTTATTGTTATTGCTGTGGTCTCAGTTTTGATTTCATTTAGTATTCCTCATTGTTCACCATCAGCGAGTGTTATATCATGCTTTTTCCTTTTTTTTTTTTTTTAGAACTGGAGATTGGCTCACAGAAGCATACAAGAAAAAACTGCAACAAGATGAATTTGGCTATACAACATAGTGTAATTATATAGCTAACTAGTTTTATGTATTAGTTCCCACTCCTGATGCTGATCTGATTGCTCTTGTGATTCAACCATATTTTGTTTGAGTGGTTGTAATTTTAGGACTTAGAGACATTTCTAATAATTATTTAGGGTGTCTTGCCTTGCAGCTATCCGGATGAATTTCTATTCCAATCATGCCACTCAACTCACTAAGTCAGTCTTGCTGGAGTACTTCACAACCTTCCCAATCTGAGTAGCTGAAATGGTGTGTCTTCTGCAAAATTTTCTACCTCTCTGTTCATCCTCCATTTTCTGGCTAATAATAGCACATTAAGTAACCCAAGTCATAGCAAAGAGCTGAAGTACATTGCACTACTAATATAAAACTTGAACATACATTCTTACTGCCTACTTTCCTTCTGTCAGAGACTGTCCATTTGAGAAACCTTGCTTCTCCCCTAGCATCTTTGCTTCTACCTAGGCTTTTCTACAGAAAAGATGGAAAAATACTAAAGAAAAGTAACAGACATCCTTTGTATAAATTTCCTTATCTCCTTTCCAGTTCATTTTGGAACAGATGAAATATTTTCTTTCCGATACTTTTTCCACCTACTATAGCAGTAAATATGAGAAATACTATTGACAGCTTAATTATTACAAAACAGCTTGATTTTTCTTGGAATAGCTGTTAAGATAAGCCTTGCTCCTTATCACAGCCTTTCTCACCACTCAAGCCTGCTTATAGCAAAAAATTCTACTGCTTAGACTGTTCTTACAATGCTAAGATATAGTATGCAAGTTTAAAACTGGAAAAAAAGTTCAAGAGAAGCCCTAAAGTTTCAGAATCTTCCTAAAGTTCCAGAATTTAAGGAAAGAGTGAATATTTTTAACAATGGTTTGTAAACTATAGAAATGTAAATTTAACTCTCCCCAGGACAAAGACTGTAGTCTTATCAGAGATATTACGTAATTAATATCATTAATTGTTAATATGTTCTTTATTATTTAGTATACTTAGGTAAAGTTTTAAATTTTCACAACTGAAAACAGAATCTGATAAATATAATAATATGCACCACTGCCTTTATGGAGTTTACTCTGTATGCCAGATTAATGCCAGTAAAGTCAAAAGTCATGGTGTGGTTGTAGCTGTGAGGATTTAAGGATGTAAGTCAGTCAGGGTTTGGAGGGAGAAGTACTATCTTTTATTAAATAAAATCATACAGCTGACTGCTTGCATTTAAGATCTGGGTTTGTGTGCCCAAAAGCCTGCCTTTTTTTCCTAACTGACAAAAATCATTACCCCCTCTATAAGTCTTGCTTTCCTGATAGGGACAAAAGATCAAAACAAAACTTGGAGCACAGTTCTGAAGAAGAGTTTAGTTTTGGAAACCTCAACAAACTAGTAGCACACAGCTGAATGTGTTTCCTGGCTGTTGCTCAGAAGGAATAAAATAGTACTCCTTGTTAAATGAATAGTGAAAATCAGGAAAAAGAGGTCCCTTGGTTGCCTTTTTTACAAACCATGGTGGAAGTAGAAAATCATTCAACATTTCACCACACAAACTTATAAAATAATTATCTTTTTAATGGTATACTAGGTGTTTTACAGGCTGAAAAAAACCTCAAGAAACTGCCAGTCTAATAACAGACAGTGTTCAGAGTGGAAGAAAGAAGAATACAAAGGTATGTTAGCTCAGACGTGCAAATGGACTTAAAATTTATACCCACAGGTGACAATTTAGTAAATTATTTATGTGCATCAGAAAACTTACAGTAGGGATCTGAAAGTACAGAACAAAAATGCTTTGCAGATTGACTGAAAAGGTACGTACAAGGAAGTAGGAGGGAAAATATGGAACATTAGGACTAATAAATGCTAACCTTGAGAATGAATGCCTAGAAAATGATGGCACTCAGAAGAGCTAGTACTGAGGGCTGCTTGCCTTTGCTAAAAAATAAGCTACGAAACAAAATGGAGAACATGTACCTGAAATAAAGAAACTGGTACGAAATATTTTTGCAGGCATAGAAGAAAACAAGAACAAAAACAACAGTTAAAAATTGTCTGAGGCAATGTGTTTTTCAGATACAATATACCCATGGCACTTTACAACTCAATATAATTTACTGTTGCAAAAATTACATTTTTAAAGTAATTATTTTGTAATTTCATATATTTTGAATCCCTGTGGGGTTTCTTATTTATTACAGGAAGGAGTGTACTTAACTATAAAAAACATTATTATGGGTGTTTAGCTCTAGTGCCAAGCAAATAGATGAGTAAAACCTGACAAAACTGTTTTACATTTCTGCTTTCTATAGTATTGTAAGCAGTCATGTCCCTTTATAGCATGTAGAGTAGGAATGGGCTCTAGTGACATACAAAAGAAACTTACTTTGATTACGCTGGTATTAATTATACAATACAATAGCTCCTCTGAGATCAATAGAATCATTCTAGCCTGGTGGAGTATTTGAGTATCTTTTACTACTGAGAAGCATTGCAGAAGTGTAATAATTAAATTAACAAATTAGAAGGACTGCCAAGCACTTAGCATGATCTATGTTTATGGATAAGAGTGAATGAAATTATAAGATTAAAAAGTAATTTCCCGTTTTAATCTGAGACCTTCTGTCATATATGGAAACAAGCATCCTACATGTTTGAAGACTCAGTCTCAAACTGAGCAAGTCACGATGTTGCAGTTTTCCTGTTGTTGTAAAAAGGTAACAACAATTACTACCTGACAACTTTCCCTATTTCATTACTGTCTATATCTTATTGCAGACACAGTTTACTTCACCGTGTTATCAAAAGCTAAATCACTTTTTCATAACTATAATTCTTGTATTTTTTTTAAATAATGTGGTCCTAAAATATTGTCAATTAATATTGCTGAAAATAAACTTGTTCTTGAAAATACTATGTTTGACTGCAACGCTTTTTGGTGTAACTTCATTTTGCAGTTACACATTTGTTTTGGCCGTACATATGTGGTTTTAAACTTATCTGTTTCTTCTCCTGTTTTCATAAATGATTAAAATGCAGTTGTGGTGAACCATATTCAGTGTTGCATTTAAGAGTTCAATTAATCAGGAAATTTAAACTTTTATTCATGTGCTCAGAAATGACAGGATGGAAAGTGTTAACAGATTTTTTTTTTTTTTAATAGAGAATCAAAATAAAGAAAATCCCTAAGAACTCAGAAATACATTTTTGGCAACTTGTCTTGTAATCTTTCCTATCTCTTCTGCCAAGTTTTCTGGGACACGTTCTCATCCCCAGTCTATGAATGTAGAGCAAGTATAGCACTCACATAGCAAGTAACCACTTGGTTATGTAATACGGTGCGACATTTTAAATAAAAGCGAAAGTATGCACAGCAAGATGAACGTGCAGTGGCAATACCTCAAGAAGCAAAAGCAGAATCTATTCACTAGTGAATGGAGGGACGTGTGATGACCAGGCCTTTCTGAAAATAACTTGTTGATTCAGATCATAGAGAAACGACTGAGCTCACTCAAGTTTGTGCATGAGAAAAGTTAAGTTGATGAAAGTAATTTGATGAAGATGGAAGATATTTACTGTTACCTTCTAGAAGTGAAAAACCACTCACATAGCTGGGGCATGACTGATGGAGTTAGGGGAAGTATGTCGTGTTCTCCATTCTCATATTTCTCCTTTGAGCAATTTGTTTCCATCCTACCCGTGGTTTTGGTGGATGAGCTACAAACAGTGTACTCCTGCAAATTAAGCTGCCACGAAGTTGTGATGGATAGTTACTTAAAAATTCTTGAAAAACGACACCTATAACAGGCATTTCTCTCATTTTTCCTTGTTCTATACAACATAAGCATTCTAGTACTTTGTGCCTGTTTCTGTCCTCAAAGATCTGTTCCTGACCCCTCATATACAGAGCATGAACAATTTCCAGGGCCAGGGAATAATTTATGAAACATCTGTCCATCAAAAAAGCAAACGATAACTGTGTGGTGGTTTGTCTCCCTCAGAGCTCTAATGAGAACACGAACATCTCTGATTCCAAAGAGTTACTCTTGGACCCAGTTCAGCAGCCTTTTCCCTAATACTTCAACCTTGCATTGGACAAATATGAACCTCCTGTCTGTTCTGAAGTTAGGAAAAGCAGAATGTTTTCTTCCTTCTCTTTCCCATATTTTTCAGGGCAGAATACTGTGGCTTTTGCAACAGCAATTATGGGCAAGATGCTGATAATTCTTTGCCTCCATTTTTAATACTCTTTCCCAGTGAACAGGTCCGGTGTACACTACCATTGTCATAGTTATATTTCTAATATTTTTAATTCTAATTTAATTTCATCAGTTACCAAAGACCTTTGCAGACAGAAAACGGTGACATCAGCTGTTATATCAGCGCCCATTTAGTAGATATTCTTTGCCAGAATAAAGAAATTATTACATAAGCAAAATAAGTTATTTCTTAAGTAGCACTTGTTGAACAAGAAGTTCTACTCACCAGGGAGCAAATAAGTGGACTTTTCCATTTTTAATTACAAGTAAAGGAACTTAGTTCTTAGCTGTGTATCTAATATGCTGTGTAATTGTTTATGATGTTAAATTGCTCAAAAATTAGTGTTGTTCAAGTAAAATTCCATTATTGCAATCAATTCTCCCAGAAAGAAGAAATAAAGTTGCAAAACTAGAACTTCTGCAGGTCATCCTAGAAAATTCCTTATTGGCTCCTGACTTTAAAAGACAGTACTTCGTTTCACAAGTGAAGAGAAGAAAACTGCAGAACAAATATAGCCTTTATCTTTTTAGGGTGTAGAGCACAGAAATCCACGAGGAATGATCACAGCTGTTTCATGAAATCGTATTTTAAATTAAAAAGAAAGAACTGAATGAAAGTACAAGTTATTTTTCTATCTCAAAATACTTCCCTATTTCAAGAGTTACTAGCATTATAGGGTGCCAATTACAAAAGCATCAATCAAAGTAATAGACAAGAAATCATCCAGTCCTGGCTTTGAATAATCTTCAAATACTGACCTAATAAAAAAGGGTGAAGCTAAATCTGCATAAAGGGTTTGATGTTTTGAAATGGACAAGATAAAGTGTCATGTTGTTATCTACATACATGGAGATGAAGGATGTAAACAGATGGAGGCTATTCCAGTTTGCTGCTCATTATAATTCTTGAAATGACAAAGTTGTATTTCAGATAGCAAAAAGGAGCAAAGGAAAAGGCTGCCCATCACCCTGGAGACATTTTCATACCTGCATTGCTCTCTTCTATCAACTTCAATGAATTTGGGCAGCAGTTACTGTAAATTATACCCTTCTTATCCAAACCACCACAAAGCCAGCTAAGGTGTTTCCCCTTTTACAAGGGCATTTCTTACTTTGATATCTACGTGATTAGCATGACTATTTCTGTATTTCAATTTCTCTGCAAAACACATGCTGCATATAAAAAGTCATTTGCAATACTTGAAGATAACAATCTCTGATATTTCATGTTGAATTATTTTATGAACACACTTCAGGTAACAGGTATTATATTTTGATATCAGTATTATTTTAGAAATGTAGACTAAAACTAAATAATTTTTTGCAGAAAAGCCTAACAAATTATTTAATATGGTGGGACCAGATTAACACAGAAATTGCCCTCACCTTCTTCAGTCTTCCAAAAAAAAAAAAAAACCACCCCACAGTTCATGTGACAAAGCAGCTGGATGAATGCAGATTTAGCTGTCAGGTAGAAATCTGGATACGACTGAGATCAAAACAAGTGGAAAGCAACTCTTCAGCAAAGTTTTCCATCACAATTGATTCCTTTTAAGAAGTAAAAAAGCAGCAATTTCTGGTGATTATATAGATGCATACCGTTAATTTTCTCCCCATTATTTTCAAAAAGAATGCGAACAAAGTCAGCCTCTTTGTGAGCAGATAAAGACATCTTTTATTTTTAGTTTTTACAGGCTTTAGCTAAATTTGAGATTGGCATTAACCCCAAGAAACTGGACTGATGTTTCTATACTGCTAACAGCTGTTCACTGATTTAAGGCTTCTGCGATATTCAGGTAAATGGAAGTGTCAAAATGCATCACATTGTAGAATTAACATGTAAGACTAACAAAGAGCTTTGTTTGGTTCACATAAAATAAAGACTGGGAAGGATATCACTGCATTTTAAAATGTATTAGGAAGGAAGATACTGAAAGACAGTAGTAACAGCAGAACAAATAAATAGAAACTTAATATAAACACACTCTATGTATGTATGTATAATCATCAATTGATCATCAATAAATTTAGGCTAAAATGATAGTATCTGATCCTGCAAGAAGAGATTCTGGGACAATCTTCCAATTAAAGCACCAGGTACACAAAGTTATAAAAAATACTATATGGCGTGATAGTTTGTAATGGGAAGTACTGGCTGAAGTGATGCAGGAATTACTATTCTTTCCTCTCTTACTAACTAATATTCTACAGCAGAAAGCTAAGAGAAAACTCCTTGAATTCTAAATCTCACCAGGATAAGTCAAGAAAAAGATCTCATATTTTGAATTACTAAAAAATAAAAACATTAATAGTACTTTTCAATAAAGCCAACTTTCAAAAAAAAAAAAAAAATCTTCAAAAATGCATTCGAAATGTTGACTATAAATTGACTACTCTCTAAATTAAAGGAACATCAAAGAAAATTCCAAGTAAAATCAGAGAACCAGCTTCACTAGAGGAAGAATTTCTTTCCTGGAGGAAACAGGGAGTCAACAGGAAAAAATACACCTTACAGAAGTAGTGCATGTAGAAATAAGCTATATTTATTTCACTGAGGAAGTGCATATCCATCCTTAGATTGACTCCAAACTTATGAAACTAAAAATGCAAAAATGTTTTAAAATGTTAGAACTAAGCTAAATAGCATAAATTCCTCCAGCTTAAAGCATTGAGGAAATAAAATGTTAATCTTAAAGGTTTCTATTGTATTTGCAGAATAAAATATTTCAATATCTATTTTTTAAAATATTTAATTAAAAATGTTTAGTAATAGCAAAAATCAATTTCAGTGTCCTATACCCAGACAACACCTATTCTGGCTACTGACTACAGGAATATTTTTTAAATCATCACAGCATCTTAATCAGTAAATTGGTGTAGGGCAGCATGCAGGCTTGACATCTGTTTTCTAAGTTCACAGTCTAAATAGGATCACATAAAAAAATTTGCTTCTCACGGCAAGAACAATTTACACACATGTGAACCACTTAGTATGATGTTTTATGCTATCCAATGTGGTACTGCTGCCATTCCAAAACCTCATACAAAAAAATTTCTGAAACATACCTCATAGGACAGTCAACATCCTCTCTGGAGCCAGAAAAATTACTTACATTTAGGTTCTAAATTCTTGACTTCTGTTTTACACTCAACAACGGCAAGAACAATTTACACACATGTGAACCACTTAGTATGATGTTTTATGCTATCCAATGTGGTACTGCTGCCATTCCAAAACCTCATACAAAAAAATTTCTGAAACATACCTCATAGGACAGTCAACATCCTCTCTGGAGCCAGAAAAATTACTTACATTTAGGTTCTAAATTCTTGACTTCTGTTTTACACTCAACAGAGTACTTTTCCAAATTTAGACAAAAATGAAAGCAAATGGATTATAGGTCAAAATTTCTGTAAATCCATATTTAATTCCTTTTAGTATCCAATTATCAACTTTTCTATATTTACACTCTCTTTCCATTTGAAGATATATTTTTCTAGAATCTAATTATGTTTTTGGCAGGAACACTGCCCAGAGCATTCTGGAGTTCTGCAGATTCTTAACACCAGAACTCCTGGCAGAATCTCTATATAGGAGATAAAATTCTAGTAGAAAAGGCAAGAAAGAAAGAGCAGTAAAAATGAAAAATCTCTCCTCATCTCTTTCATAACCAATGTTCTTTGAGCTTACTTCGTCCCACTGAGCCAAAAGCGAAAGGCTGTAACAGGGCTCAAAGGTACAATTTCGGATGGGTACACTTTTCATTGGAAGCAATCTGAAGTTTCAGCAGTGAATTGTTTCAGTTATTTTTTTCATACAATAAGTAGGATCCTTTGAGAGAAAAGATAAATTTTTTAAAAAGTTTAAAAAAAATCATTAAAAAGTTTTAATATTTCATTAGTCATGTATATAAATTCTATGAGAACAAAACTTTAGTTATAACCCCCTTTTCCCCAAACTCAACTCTAACACATGGAAATCTAACAAGCATTATAGAAAATTAAACACTAGAGGCAGGAAATAGAAAAGTTTAACATAAACTGCAAAGAAATGCAAAGGATTTGTTAAAGAACTTATGAAAAGAATTTGAAATATTCTCTCTCTTGATATCACTTCCACTGTACAAAAGAAAACGGTACTATGAATCACCAGCATGGAGAATGAGTGAATGGATGAACTACTTCTGATTTCTCCCAACTAATCTTCTTACAGTATCATCCCACAAAAAGAGAAAATTACTTAGTATTCATGAGAAAAGAACATCACAAACACTGTACAACATATTATAATATAACTTCATAAAAGAACTTTACAAAGCCAATAAGTTCTTCAATAATAATACATAGTATTATTAAGACATATATTCTTCATTTCTGCAAATTGTTTTGCAGGGACTATGGAACATCATTCCAGAGAAAGCCTAATTCTTAAACAGAATCAGAGAGAAAAAGGGACTTTAAGAGGTCTCCAAATTCATCCTTATGCTCCAAAGCAGGTACATCTTTACCTACAGCATTCCTGACATGCTTTCCGGTCTCTTTTTATGCACCACCAAAGTCAGATGATCTAAAACTTCCTTAGGCAATATAAACCAGTGCTTTTACTTTACTGTCAAAAATGGTCATCCCATGTGGTGGTGTTTTTTCTCCCTAATACCCAACCTAAAAATCCCTCACTCTTATCTAAATATACAGTTTGAAAAGTAAGTCAACATTCCACAACAGGGATCATTATGCTTGAGTTAACTGATTATGAATGGGTGCATTGTTAATTTAACAGCTGATTCTAAGAGTTCTATCAGCAAATTATCCTAGGTGGTAACTCCAAATTTCTTTGTGAGACTTTCTTAAATTTAGCATGGAAATATTAAAGGAAAATGTCATAAATTATTTCCTAGTTATAATATTCACTGTGTATATATACACATCTAACATATGTACCTCTAATAATTCAGTACATACCAAAATTACAGAATTAACACCTCCTTAAAAAAAGCATAAATATTAAACTTCTAAAGAAAGTATAGTTAACAGAAAGACTAGTTACCCTCTCGAAAGGGAAGAAAAAAAAAATCAGAACGAACTTGCTCTGAGTGTCCAAATTACATATTCTGTGGCTCAAGAACATATAAAAAATACTTTTTAAAATTACAATGAATGTAAAGCAATTTAACACAGTTACCACAGAGAAAGTTTTATTGGGTGCCAGGAAGAGATTCATATGATGTAATTATTCTTAGAAACATCATAGCCATTTTGGGCACCAGCACAGGATTGAATTCAGAGCTTGTGGAGGTCACAGAAGCTCATAAGAAAGAACATAATATGATCCCTTACAAGGGCAAGGAACAGGTTGAAAAGATGAAGTCCAATTCAGACCCAAGTTTCTTTGATGCCAAGAAGTAAAGCAAAGCGGAGATCCTGCTAAAGAAGCTTGATGAAAAAAGAGGTTTAGATGTCAGAAGGAGTCCATTGGCTGTTTATCGTTACTATATTTGAAGAATGAAGACTTGGATTACAGAATTTGCAAATAAACACAATGGCACACAAGACATGCATAACTAATTTGGATCAATTCCTCTGCCTTCTGGAAAGATGCTTAAAGGCTTTGAGTATCATCTCACATCTGTAGGAGAACCATGTATTTAAATCAACTAAAACCTTGCAAGAATAAGTTTTTTCTCAAAAGCTTTTGAATAAGCTTTAAATACTACAAAATACTTTTTAATGAATGGCCCTTCCTGCTGGATTCAGTTGGATGAGCATTTATTGAAGCACTAATTGACACCACTACTTTCAGATCTCTATCAGTTCTCATAAATGTCCATACGTTCTTTTGTTAAAAAGTGCAGCTTAATGACACAGGAAAGTGCAAGCCAATTTATCATCCTTCCTAAACCTTTTGAAAAATAAATTAGTTTTTATAAAAAAAAATCACTGTAAATAAAGTAAAAAGCATTTAAATTCTATCATAATATGGTGTCATTTTGCATTAAATCTTGATGCAGTTGCTTAACTTTAAAATTATTTAAATCAATCACTTTTTTTTTTCCCTAAGTGTTTAGTATCTATAGAAGGGCAGAGACACAGACCAACTTTGCAAATAGTTATATATGTTTAAGATGTGACTACCCACCAGGTGTTTTTACACCCCTCTCAGCTAAGCCACAGTTCTACAGTACAACCTCTACTTTCAACATATTTATGCTAGTATAAAATTCTTTGTGCTACAGGGATTTATCAACTCTTTAAACACCTACACTTATGTAAAGGATTTTAACCAGTATAACTTAATCCACACTAGAGGGTGCTACTATTTTAATTGTAAAAGGTTTTTACAGTTAATATTGCAGTTTCAGAGCAGTACATTTTATAATGTTTCAGAAATGCTTTGTTGCTATCTGGGACAGCAGATTGCTACCAAATGAGAATTAAACTTATGATCACAGACATGCTTTTGTGCTGAAGTTCCAGTTTTGTCATGTGTTGCCCTAGCCAACTGTACATAAAATAAAAGAAACCTGCTACCAACCTCACGCGGTACACTGGAACCTGTACTTAATACTCCATTTAAAATATTTTATCTTCAAAGCAACAAAGCTTGTAATAAACACTGGAGAGCCTTTTTTCCCTATCCACCTCACTATAGACCACCAGACACATCACTGGTACACATCAAGTCTTGTTCCAAATCTAGAAATGGTTTATTTTTTGCTATCATAATTGCACATCAGCGCTTGTATTATACATTTGAATAAATTAGTTAAGAAGAGGATGAAGAATTTTTAGCATCAGAAAAACAATTTATCAAATGAATACTGATAGACTTGAAACTGCACAAAACTGTACCAACTCTTCCAAAACAAAAATATGTACTTTTCCCATGTTGCATTCTTGGTGAAATGGGAAAAATTAGCTTCTATTAAATAAAAGAGTGAGGTTTGAATCTTCAATAGCCTCTGAGAAAAAGTAATCAGTATCTAAAACACATCTATCTAGCCCTTTATAAACAGATTATAAGTGTTATGGAGTGTCAGATACAGTTCCTCTCACAAGGAAAAAGAATTACCTAAACAAATATCATTTGAACCTATTAAAAAGCTCTTTTCTCAAAAAACTTTTTTGCACTTTGCAGTTCCCCTTGCTCTGTGATGGTCACTGTTAGTCCAGTAAAAGTGTTAAGTACATTCTCATAAGTTCCCTTCACTTCTGAGAGTTTTGTCGTGTTTAGTAGTAAATCACTGAAGTACAAAGAAATAAAAAAGAAAGAACAGAGCAATGTAGAGGGGAAAAAAAGATGAAAAAGGAAAACCGACTTTACAAAATACATACAACTTGAAAGCTTCAAAGAGAATTTTGCCTCAGGCTGCAGAATAGCTTTTGCAGGAGCTGGCTTCCATACCAATAATTCTCCATCTTCCTTGATCCATACGAAGCAACATTAAGTAATGTGTTGCCTCATATCTGATCTCCCTACCCACACTTTGAACTTTCTGTGAACATGGGCATTACTGGAAGGTCTAAACTGTGTTGTGTCAGGGCCCATTAGTCCTGGTCCACATTTTTCGATTATAAAAAATTTTACTGTTGTCCATTTCCATCGTTCATGCAATACCAAACCCAGTCCAGAATGCATATTATAGAGCAAGAAAGAACTTGAGAAATAGTATAATTTTTATTTAGCTTTTACTTCTCAGAGATTTCTAAGAGATTTGTAAGCACTACTTAGCAGCAACTAAAACATCAGTGTGTTATCAACGTTATTCTCATACTGAATCCAAAACCCAGCACTGTACCAGCTACTAGGAAGAAAATTAACTCTATCTCAGCCGAAACCAGGACAACTAGTCAAGGGCTTTTCAGCTTCCCTTGCTCTACCGACTGAGCAGGCTGGAGGTGCACAAGAAGCTGGGAGGGGGCACAGCCAGGACAGCTGACCCCAACTG
>NW_008796110.1:9602100-9614443 GCF_000699145.1 Aptenodytes forsteri | reverse complement strand
CACTTCCTATTCTCTCCCCCAGCCCACCGGGGGCCGGGACAGTGAGCGACCGGCTGTGTGGTGCTCAGTTGCCGGCTGAGGTTAAACCACAACACAAGCCAAAAAAAACCCAAAAACAAATAGGTAAAGTCCTCAATCAAGCTTGTGTGATTTCTGGTCTCTCCCCCTGCTTTCATTCTCTCTCTTTCTTCCACCCTTTCTCCTCTTCTCCTGCTCCCTGCCTCCCTCTGTCTATTTTTCTAGGAAAAACCATACAATGAAAGTGCTTCATTAAGTTGTCAGAAGGATATAAGCACTATTTAAATTTTTCAGGTGCATCTCCACTTTGAAAAGCTTAGTTTATTCATCCAAGGAAGAAGCCATTAGGTAAAACTTGCAAGTAACAAATAGCAAATATTCATATAAGAATAGTTAGCAAATTATTTACACTAGAAACCACCCATTTCAACAAGGTATTAAAGATTTAAAAACAATACATTTGTATAAACATAATGTGCTCTGTTTACTGATAATTCTGTAAATCTAATATAATCTTTTTACAAATATATATTATGAATTGTTTGCACAGCTGCAGGAACACCTGTAATGGTTAAAACTGCTTTATTTTTTTCTGAGAATATTTAAAGAAAATAAGATTTTCATATCTCATATTAAGATCAGGATAACTTTAATAACCAAAACAACTAGCCACACACTTAACTGGTTATTAGGGTTCAAAGACTTTTAAACATCCCTTAAAACAACCTATTTCTGGGCAACAGGATGCAAGGGAAGACCAACGTTACAAACCCCCTAAGGTCCTATTTCTTGCCCACTTTTGCTATTCAACAACATGGGTTGAATGAACATGGGAATGGACAGGTTATGAAAATTGTTGTTTGAGGCAATTAAAACAATTATTTCAAAATAATTATTTTTATGATTATCTCAATAATGAGGTAAATTCAAAGAAGTGCTTTCATTTAACATTGTATTGTCTCTCACAAAGTTCATGGTAAGGTTCTTGTTTTATTCCATGTACAAATTGAAACCCCGATTTTTAAGAAAATCTATCACTGAATACAGATTTGTTATTGAACTATTTACAAGATAAGCAAATACGTTTTACCATTTCATAGCAATTCAAATGATATTCCTAAGAAAGGTTTTAGAAACAATGGGTCACAGCAATTCTCTCCACCACTTAATCAGAAGACCCATAATAATACTGTAAAATGTTATCAATTAATATTAATTAATTTACTATGCATGATATTGCTATCACATATAATCTGTACCACTCAAGGCATTCTCTCTTTCCTGCAAGAGTAATGTTAGGTATCATAAGAGATGCATAATACATATTTGCATGGAGAAATGCACAACAATTGCATGACTAAGGTGAGAACAGCCTTGTAAATGTACCGTTTCATTATTGAAATATTTTCCTCAGAATCTACTTTTAATGCAGTAGGAAAAATTATGTCCTTCAAAACTTGCTGTGTTTATGAGCAAAAACATTTGTGACTGCTATTTATTTTCTTCTAGTCTGTTTTATGTAAATTTGCCCTTAACTTTTCCCCCCAAAACTTGAAACTTCTATATGCACAAACTTTTATCAAGTTTGATTAATTCAGACAGCCTTCTGTGGACAAGTAATATTGTTCATTTTATTTGATCTGTTTGCACAGCTTCATGTATACTGATGTCATCTGGGAAAAGAAGGGGAAGTTTCCAAATGGCTGATATAGAATCAACTAGTATGGATAAGTCAGTCGTTTTACAGCTGTAAATACAGATTTTGGGACAGTTTGTGTCTCACCATTGAAGTATGTAATGTAATTTTTACACAAGAAGAAAGATATTCCCTGTCTATAATAATGGAAAGAGCACAACACAAAGACTAGATAATACTTCTGGGAAGGGGATGCTGAGCTAAGCAAACCTTGGTCTGAGCCAGCATAGTCATTCCTGTACTCTTAGTTAATGTTGCTTTGGAAAAAGGTCAGTTCCATATGTACATGAAAAAATACAGTAATGATAAAGTAAGAAAGCATGCTTGGAAAGAAAAAAAAAGATTTAAAAATGCAAGCTATGTGCAGTATAAAGGGAAAATAGAAGTATGAAGCCTGAATTTTATCCTCCATTCACCAGTCATTATAGCCATTTCCAAGATCATTTCAAATAATTCTGTACATAATATTTCCTAAATAAGCCACAAATTTTGACAAAGGCTGCAATAATTCAAGTACTAGTATCAGATTACAGCCGCATTAGGACACTAAGCCCCTCACCACACTGCAAATCTAGCATCCCCTGAAAAAGGGCACGCTCAAGGAAAAGCATTTGTAGGTGTATTGTCACAAGATTTCACTTTCTGTTCCCATTGCCACTGTTCTTAGCAGCGAATCACTCTGAGCATTCAGAATATACTTCTAAAAGCATTCCACTCTGGTAAAAATACATTGAAATACATAAAGTGTCTTTAGATTTGGTGAGCCTCTGATTCTTCATTTCCAAAACCAAGAAAATGCATCTGTTACTAAGACACGAGGATGGGAGTTGTACAACCGCATGCTGTGCTGAAGAGGATGCAGCAGTATTTAGAGATGTATTTTACCTGCCACGGGACAGGTCCAAGGACCTGCAAAACACAATGCTGGGCACAGGCTGAGCTACGAAACCAGAACGGGAATTTATTACCATGAAATCAAAGAGGTCAGAAAAATGTGGAAAAAGCCATGTCATTGTTTCATTCTATCCATGCAGAAAGAAAAAGAAATCTAACTTGGAAATGCTTTCTTACCTAAAAGTTGTTTAATTTACATCTTGATGCACATGTGGCACTGAACCGAAATTTTGTTTAGCTTGGAAATGGTTAAAAATGTTTAGAAATGTAGGCAATTACAGCTAGTGAAAGACGCAACAATCAGCTAATAACCATCCCGCTCAAATATATGCAGGTTGGCACTGTAAACAACCACATGAAGCTGAGACCATGCCTTCTGGGTAGCCAGGAATGGGTGATACCTATAAACAACTAGCACAGGTAGGGCTGGAGTAGGCAGCAGATACTCTTTGTTTCCAAAACTCACCCCGATGCATTACATTGAGCAACTTCGTTAAAGCACTTTGGTTTGTATCGGTATTACAATATTATTAAATAGTCACACTGAAGTTTGTCTAGTATACTCCCTTGCCTAAAAACTTTCAAAAACATTTAGCTTTTCATTTATTTTTATTTCAACCTAGACATGAAAATTAGCCAATATTTCTTTTTTGAAGTTCCAAAGTCAAAGCCAATAATAAAATACAGCACAGAATAATGCAAATGATATGCAGTAAAAAGAAATGAGAAATTAAGTCTTCTGAGATTGCAGGGAGATAAGTTTATTGCCAGAATTACAAGAAAGAAAAGAAAAAAAAAAAAAACGAGCATGATATTTTGTATACAAGTATACAGATACAGACATTGTAGTTTCCTCCTTGAAAGCACTGATGCTAAACACATTCTCACTATCCCTACTTACCCTGTCAACAGTAGGCATTTTATGGAATGTTTCTCCCACAAAGGCTCACAACTCTATACGAGCAGGACATTTCTCTTCTAGGATTACATGTCAGTAAGTATTTGACTAGTCACGTAATGCTAATACTCCCATTAAGGAAAGAAAGAAATATTGATTTCAAAGTTATCTGATATTTGGGTGCCATTTAAATTAACAGCATGTATTAGTTTTTTAACCTATTAGAAGTTTTTGAGATTTTCTAGAGACCTTGTATGTGACTTTACCCACCACTTAGCTAGTGCAGTACTAGAGCTTCCGAAAACAGTATTTACTCCACCCACACCATATTCTGTTCTACACTGCCACTCAATCAGAGGGGAAGATAATACAACTAATATAAGTCTTTTGATAAGAGACCCGAGTTCTGAAGGAGGTTACTACAACTGCAAGAACACGGGCTATCTTCTGAAGGGAAGCAGCTTGCTAGCACATCCTGCCACAGCAAGTTCTTTGCCCACATTTGTAGGACCCATTAAAAAAAAAAAAAAAAAAAAAAAGGAAACATTTACTATCAAAGTAGGGACTATGGTATAGAATGAAAGCATAAAAAAATCCAGTGAAAATTATATTTACATCTCTGTAAGCTAAAATAAGTACATCTTGTACATACAGAAATGTGTGTTTCACGTTAGTGTCCAACTCGACAAAGCTAGCTTTGTTTTCTATTTATTGGTATTGTCATAATATGAAAAATAAATACCATTTGTTAGGAAAGCAGCCGCTACACAAAATTAACAGACATATTCTGCTTCAGGGCATGAATACAAGAAAATTGTCAGACATTAATAATGTAGACAGAGCATTTTCCTGGGAAAATGAGGATCCAATGGAACAACAGATAAATCATACCCAACAGCTCACTGTTAGTTGTTTCACAATCTGTTGTATTTTATCGAATATGACTACTACAAGTCTTTTACAGCCATAAAAAAACATTAGCGGAAATTAATATGTAAATTACTGTAGTGCTTGTGTGGGATGCCATTTCATTAATTTGAATTCACTGACATGACTGTCTAATCTAAATTTATGAGTTTTCCAACTGCCTCTCCATGGAGAATTCTGCATTTATTGAATTTTGCTTTAGAAGTATTTTATGCATTAAATAATATTTGCATGGCAGTAATGTACATGAATGGCTTGGAATTTTATTTTTTTATATATATATACACACACACATATATACCAGGCACTTTGCCTGTGAGAAGCCATAACCTGCAGTGCAAAAAATGCACATAGATATTTCTTTTTAAAACATTTTTAGACAGCAGTGAAAACAAATTATTGGAACAGGGAACAAAACCAGTTTTTGAAGTTCTCAGTAAAGTAAATATTGCTCATAATTTGTTGAAACAAATGAAAATCTTCTTGTTAATATAAGGGGTTTATGATGCATAGAACTTCTTGTGTCACCCATCAGAGTTTAAGAAGAAAAAAGCACAATCTAAAAAGCATCTAAATTTGAACAAGAAGCTGTATCAATACATAGGGCAGCTTGAAGGTTAAAGCATCAATATCAAGTTTTGGAAAAAGCCACCAAGAAAACAAATGATAAAATTCTTTACCATTCAACACTTTTCTTTAACTAACATCTGGACACAAAGATAGTAAATGCTTTGCATAATCTTGGCTTTAGTATCCTCTAGTTTCCTAGATGTAAAATGAGGTACCCAAATAACATACTATCAAAATGTTTCTGAAGCAAATACTGCAAATACAATGCTTGCTTTCTAAAGAAAACACAGCAAATGCTACAGAAAAGAAATAAAAACTTACTAAAAAGACAACAAAACATTTACTCAATTATGAAGATCTAATTTTTGAAGTGTGAAAACATCAGGGTTAAAAAATATTTCTATGATCAAAAAGTTTTATTTTTACTTATTGACAGCATTGTAAAGTGTTTTTTTTTCCCATTGTGATTCTAAATGTTTTGACATGACCTATTTGCTGGTGGGACATGCTACTGGGTTGATTATTTTGCAAATATGCAATTTTGTTAACCAACGGGATTGTTTCATTACTATGCCTCATCGAAGTATTTATCTAGGACTGTCTATTGTGCAGTTTTACCCCTAGACGCTTCAGTCTTTTTCATATCAAGACTTGTATCCATGAACAAAATGGGGTTTTCTGTGTCATCTAGCCTTTGAATGTAGAAAACCACTTCGAAACAGGGCTTGTGGGGGGCGAGGAAAGGGAGGATTTGGTATCAGATTTGTTTAACTATGACACGACGAGGAATATATTCCCGGCCAGCAGTGAATGTTTCGCGCTTGTCAGATCCTCCTGTCAGCATCCCCTACAGCTCTGCTGACTACCAGGAACACCTGTCTGCTCCAAGGTCACTCTGATTCAATGTCACCTTGCAGTGAACATGCTCACACACAATTAGGATTTCAGTATCATCTTGCAGGGAATTCTGATCTGTCATTTTACTTATAATTTATTACTAGGTATTATACTTTGCGAATTGATACAATCTTATAAATCAGAACCTTGAATTAGTTTGTCTGGATGGCAAAGAAGCATGCACAGATGTGACACAAAAAAGCATGCACAGACATAAGCGTCTGTTAGATGCAATGGCTACAGTTCATTTATTTATATCAATTATATGGAGATAGCATTTCAATACGTTTCATTCCACTGATTTTCTACTAAAGGAATCTTTTTTTTTTCTTTTTTTTTTTCTTTTTTGTTTTGAAATTGTGGTAGAGATACATTTTATAGGTGAAACATCATCTGTTTTTTGCCTTCTAAAACATTTCCACCTACTTGCTATTTAGGAAGCTACCTATTTCATGGTAAATACCACAGAGTCTTAAAAAAAAAATGCTGTCTTTCCTAATATTGAATACACATACAAATCAAACAGCTATCACATGCCCACAGACCTGCATTCAGGTGTAAACTATAAGAGCAGGTAAGAACTACAACAAAAGTCTTTGTTTTGACTTGACCTTGGCATTAAAATGAGTGTAATACATAATTTTGTTCTTTTCCCCTTAGTAACTGTAACTTTTATTAGAATCCTATCCTCCGGTTGTTCTGAGATTGAAACCTTCTCTTCATGTCTGTAACTATAATTTTCTATCATAAGTTTTGCAAAACATAGCAAGCAATTGTCAGGAGACACACATTCCTCAGCAGCACTCAACCTACTTACCAGCCACCTCTTCCTACACTCAAGTCTTCCAGAGAAACATTTCCTTTATGATATCTCATGTTAAACTGTTCTTTTCTTCTATCCAAAAAATGGAATAACAGATTTCACAGGTCAGAAAAGGAAAGGGGAATGATTCAGCTCTTCAAATGACCAGAGGAATATTGATGCCATTGCTGTCCCTCACGGAAAAATTCCATTTCTCACTGCAGAAATCAGTGCAGAAGTTTTAAAGACCCACTCATTACGGATCTTGTAAAATTATCTTCTCTGAATTTCTGTAAGCATTGCCTGGTTCTGCATATGCAAAGACAAGTATGTTTCTACTGAAAAATGACAAGGCTTTCTACTGGAAAAGAAATAAACACATGCAACCCAGTCTCAGTCAAAACACAGCTAAAAAGACACCTCAAACATAATAATCTGCTAGATCTTCCTCCTGCATTGTCAGTACTTTTACTGTTTTCATAGCACTGGCTAGCAGTTTATTAGCTCTAGGCTGTTCAACTACTGAGAGTCAATACCAATCAGAGTTCTTAAGAGTGCAGATACTGAAAGTGCTTACAGAGGACCAATTACGGTGGGTATTGGCTGCTGTGACTCTAAGACACTTTCCGGGTAGACCTCTGGAAAGTGGCATCTGAAGTCTTGCTGCTATGGCTGGCTGTCATAGGTCTCCAGCACTGACCTAACAGTGATACCTAGGTACAGGCTCCACAGACTGGAATTATTTCAGTAAAAAGTAATCAAGTAGAGGGTTGTTTAATGTCAGCTCTTTCTCAAGTACCCTTATAATCCTCATTCTGTAGTCGCCACCCAATTTTGCTCTTGGCAATCTGTATATACTTTTCATTTAAAGTATTGCAGCTTGTTAAAGTTTCCACTATAATTGCCTGAGATGTACTTCAAAAGTTATTCTTGTTCCCAGAAAGTAAAGGGATGAGGAAAGAAAATAAAATCAATCCCAGGAATTACTTATTTTGTCCATGTCTCACAGTTTCTTTCCCTCTCATGTGAAGAGCTGAACAGCTAATCTTTCAGATACACAAGTCCATCTTCATATCTGATCCCTCTCCTCCTAAGCTCATCTTTTGTCTGCTGATTTAATAACGACAACCAAGGACTTTATAGATTTTCTTCAGAGGGAGAAAAGTTGTGGTGATGGCTGGCTTTGCTCGTGACTTCACCACCCATTATTCTGCTGAAGTCAACAGAAATATGTGATAGTATAATTATAAACTGCAGCAACAACCAATTGACCCCACCTGCTACCAGGTCTTAACAGAGACTCTGCACCCTGCTTCACATTATTGACAATGACATCAAATCCCATCCTTACCAGCTCCTAGAAAAACTGTGCCATCTGTACTGTCACTCACAGACCCATCGTATTTAAAAACCACAGGGAAGGAAATCCTACCGCATTTGTATTACATGCAAGAGAATGCTCTCACTGAAGAATCAGTAGAATTCACAGAAACCATCATCAAGCCTCCAACTGCTCAATAGTTTAGTTTTCTGGGAAACACAACAGATTTAATTTTTTTTGCGTGTGGAAGAAAAGTAAAAATAACACCATCTTGGCCAATCCCACAACGGCAAATCATGGTCTATCTTCAGTAAGAACAAGGCCAATACTCAGATTTCTTGCCTAAATATAAATTGATTCCATTCTCATTCACAGCTACTTCACCTGCCAATACTGACTGATCCACAGCATGCCAAGTTACAAATGAGACACTAAATGTAGCACCATTTTATTATTCACACAAAATACACAGATAACATTCTTATCTTCTGGACTCCCTCAAATTTCTATGACAAGATTCAATAACCACTACTTCTCCGTCAAACTAAATCTCAAATATACCTACAGCAGTATCAATTTCTTAGCCACTGTATTCAACATAAAAAAGAAAACCTACAAACTACTATACACAAAAAATGTGCAAACGATCATATCCATCATTATAAAACCAGGTGCTTCTTGAAACACCCCAAGAAAGCTATAAAATACAGTAAGCCCTCAGACACCACTAACATTCACAGTGTATCGTACTCTCACGATGCCCAGCTCAGCAGTCTCAGACCCTTAACTAAATAAACACACCACTCTACAGAAATCCGTCAAATCTTTCACTGAGTCTTCTAAACCTCTCAGTTCTGACTCTGAGGGAGACTCAGAAAACCCAGATGATTCTGAGAGCTAAAACACAAACTCCAAAGGATGCTAAAAAACACAACAGAGAACATTAGGATTCTGATGCTTTATCATTCTCACTCATCCCTAACACAATGCTTCGTATTTATCTCTATCTCCCTGCCCGAAAGGACTTAATGACTCTATTGTCTCTTCTCTGGATAATATCCTTTCTCCTTACTCCACCCCTGCTCCACAGATACCACTATTTTTTCTTTCAGATGATGCACCTCAGTGAACAGGTTAAACTTGTAACGACTTACAGTTGCACTTCAAGACCTCTCCTGCTATTTCAGGCTCAAAAGGAGCACGTGACTGATGATTCAGTTATTTTCAGTTATTCCAATTAGTCTAGGACATTACCACCTCCTTACAAAACCTGTAAAGCTTTTATTCTTAGAAAATCATATTTACAGTGCTATGAGTGCATTAAAGTATTTTTTTGTTAGCATAAAGACTTTTAAGTGCTAATGTCTAGGGAGATAAATAAAATAAAAACATGTAGGGCTTCAAGAAGCCTGATTACAATGTTCTTTTGTCTACAGCAGAAAAAGTATTTCTACACTGCACATAAAATTAAGATAATTATCTAGTAGTTTAATTTAAGGAAGAGCATACAGGTCTCTTACTGCAGTAACAAGAGCAATTACTTTTGTGGTAAGTTAAATATTAGATTTGGAATGTTTTCAAACTAAGCATAATAATGTTTTAGCAGCAGTTTACGCTATAAAAAAATTCAGGCAGCGTCCTTTTATACATGTGCAAATTCAATTTTTAACATGCTAAAACTTTACAGGTACCGCAGTATAGAAATTATGTTAACCAGCATTTAACAGGTACAGTAAGTATGCTAAGAGTTATATTACCATCCATGCAATTATTAGGTATAATTTATATATGCATGTAAATTACTTGGTATAGAGGTATAAAAGCAATCTATACAGTGATTCAGAACTGCTTTTTTGAAATGTGATCTGTTACTGGTTTCTATACTTGCTTTCATTAAGCCAAAGATACTGCAAGTATGGTAACAAACTATTGAGATTAGCTTGCTAATAATGTTTGTAGTTTTGCGTAAGAATATTAAACTCACATTGTATTTATTTTATTATGCAAGCAAACAAAATTTCTTGTATTTTAATAATTTTCATTTGATTGCTTACAAGGACAGAACCAATTAAAAAATGAGGTTACTGAAGTGTCCAGTTTTCATGTAAGAGATCTCAACCACATGAGAAATTCCAAAGTATATAGGCAATACTAGTTGAGTTGAATACTACCATGAGACATCTGACCTACACACCCACCACATCGTTTGAAATACTGCTTTTTTCCCCAAAAAATAAAACAAGCAACATTAGTTCAGTCACCTGACAACTCTGTCTGTATGAAGTGTTTGTGTGTGCCACTCAAAGTGTAGCACTATGAAGTGCTACAAAGATTTCATTTAAATATACAAAACCTACACAAAGTTAAAAAAATGTAGCTTTATCCATATAATACTAAAAATAAAAATTATTAAAGTGGAGAAAATTGAGAGATCTTCTAATATTAGACTACCTTCTCAGATAAACTGATTATTGCTTAATCCAGAATATTTAAAAAAAAGAAGCAGCTTTAGTTATTTCAGATATCTTAGTCATCAGTTACTAGTCAGTATCATTTCCCCATTTTACTTTCCATGTCTTGGACATAACAATTATCTTCAGGCTGATGTGTGGCATATTGTTCAAAACCTTAATCTTGGAGAGCTACAGCAAATTAAAGTTTGAAGGGGAGGAATCAGATTGATTTTTATGCTCATTTAATTTAAAAACAAAAAAATCCTGAAGTTACTGTTTTCAAAGTCCTTGTTATGCCTTCCAGAATTTTTCACAGACCATTAAGTCCATAATGTGGATTATTGCCTTTGGGTATTAAAAACAAAGTATTAAAAATGCTATTTTATTTACCAAGGTAGAACCCACAATAATTTTCTTCAATGAAGATTTCACAAGATTTTGGTATGTCATTTTAGTATTTCTTAAGTAGCTAGATTATCCTGATAGACCTAACAGCCCAGAGACAGCCATCACACTCCAGTACTTCAATAATAATCCATGAAATGAAACATACAGATTCAATGGAATACAACTCATTATGATCTGTTAAATTCAACAGGGGAAAATACACACACACAGAAATATAGTATAAATGCCCTAAACAGAAAGATAATGTTGATACACAGATTTTCGAAGGAAAGGTACAAAGAGGTTATCTAGAAATGGAGTTACTCTATTAAATGAGGATTTCCAAAGCAAAAGTAAACACGTTCATTTGTTAAAATACTTGGAAAAACTATTGGGGGGGGAGGGGGTTGAAATGGTTTTGAACAACTTTGGAAAATCTAATTGTTCGCACACATGCTTATGTTCTGCTCAATCTCAGAGTACATTCTACCCAAACCAGGAGCCCATCCAGCAGATGGGCTGGACAGTCTCAAACGTTACCAACTATGTAACTGCAAATAGCTCACACACTGCACCTACATCAAAGAGGCCAGGGTTGGTAACTTGTACTACAAATTATTAAACCACAACTTACTTTATTCTTGGAAAATTAAAGGTGTTTCATTGAAACAACTTAGTATATGGATTTTTTGGAAGACAGATGAGTTTAAAGTTGTTTGGTTTTACTATTAAAAATTTACAGAACAGATGCAAGGTAATTTCTAATGATAACAGCTGGATAAAGACTGGACCTAAACCCATCAAAGTTGTCACAGCAGAGGTATATATTATAAATTGTAGCTTCTGGAAGCATCTCATCATCCTGTACCGCAACAGAGACTCACAGCTGCAGAGGGCAGTTAAGGCTCCATCATTCTCCAACAATTCTCTACTTGCTCTCTTCAAATTACACACGCCGTCTACCCAGCATCATACCTCACACAGCCTTCGCACGGCCCTTTTCTTCTCTGTAAATAAGTAGCAGCTGCTTTGCATATGTCAAAATAGTTTCTTGGCAGAGACTACAATACTAGGATCTATCCAAGGCTGTGGTAACAAGGATCCTGAAATTCCAAATTACTTCACAGGATATAAAAATGTTTACCTGAAATTCAGCTTTTAACCATTAGATGTATGCTGAATAATTAAATCCAGCAAAATTTAGTTCTTAGTCACAATATATTTACCGAGTAAAAAACCAGTTTGCTCTTCCAAGAGAAATACTCTTCCAGCAGTATTATTTTAAAATTGCCAGGAAAAAAGCTGATTTCTCTCAGAATTTCTAACCATATTTTATACATTACTCAAGACTATTTAACATATGTAACCATTCACATTTTAGTTAGATTACAGATTAAAAAAACCCTTCTATCAGAAACAATACAATTCTAACGTGGCTTTTTTTTTTTTGGGGGCTCCAAAATTAAAAACAAATTCAAAA
>NW_008796110.1:9545239-9601911 GCF_000699145.1 Aptenodytes forsteri | reverse complement strand
TTCTCATTTCTCAGTCACTTCCTTTAGCTACTTCAATGCAAATTCATCTAAAACAAGCTACACCTAAAATAAAACCCCTTATGTTATTTTAAAATATTATATTTAAAATATTATAATTTTTTCCCCAATGGGTTACATTCATTATGAAGAGACTCTTATTTCTAAAGGGGAAAAATAAAGTAAAAAAAAAAGTTTAGAGGAAACTACAGGACAACTTCTTTAAAGATTGGCATATTCAGATAAATTTTTTTGCATAATATTTAATATGATCACCTCTTTCAGGTAACTCCTGGTTAAAGCAAGAAAAAAAAAATGAAGGAACTATTATTTGAAAGGCTTTTCAGAGAGAACTTAGTTTTCTTGAATAGAGAGGACAAAAGGATCTCTCTCACTCTAATCAGAGGCAGTACTAACCCTTTCTAGGTAGTGGGGATATCAACAGTGTGTATAACTTATGATATTGTACCTGTGACTTTCTGACTCTAAATGTAATTTAAAGAGAACATTCAGCAAATTAAAAAGGAAATTCATAGTTCAAAGAGCACTACCTACTGCATCAGCAATTTGGACAAGAGAAAACGAGCATTTTTGGACACAGTTAACATCATCCTCAATATACCTGGAAGCAATAAACCAAATCTACAGCTTGCATGAATCAGTACAGCTCCATTAATTTCAGTGATAACACTCCAATTTGCATTACCTGAGAATCTGGCATAAATCTGTTAAGAGTTTTTCAAGCTTTAGTTTTTGACATATAACTAGCTCTCAGAAGAGATAACGTGAGTTGACTCAAACATAGCATTTGTAATGGTAGAAGTCCATTAAAAGTATACAAATCCGAAAGATTAGTTCAAGTGCTAGGGTTCTAAAATCTACGGTATAAAGATATTACATTAACTACTTATAAAATTTAAAAACACCAAAATGGAACAGTGTAAAAAAAAAAAAAAAAAATGCATTTTTTTAGACTAACAGCAATCTGTACATACGTAACTTCATATTTCCTTGTGTACTCACAGGGAGAGAAATTTAAAGTAAGAACATGGGAAACAAGGCACCTCATTGATTTTCAGTCCAACATTTAAACATTTCTGTTGTTCACAAAGCCCTGCAGGCACCTCAGTTCACTCAGTGCCTAAGATTATGTTGCTAAAGCTTGCAGAAGAAAAGAAACCTTTATCCCACAATACCCTATGGCACTGTAGTCATGGCATACTTCTGGCTATCAAATCTCCTCTGTTCGAGAAAGTGTGAGCCGCAGCCCCCCACAAGGCAGGGGGCCATTAGTGAAAGAGGAAAGCGGTACTACTTCACTCCCTCTTTACCCGTCCTTCTTCCATTTTTGAAAGGTGGACTTTTCTTTAAAAAAATGAAAAGTTTAAGGCCAAATTTTAGGATGTTGAGAAGACACAGATGCTACCTTGTTGTTTAGACTAGATGCCCAAATTCCCAGGAGTTAAAGGCTTATGCCATTACTGACCAATTTAAATCCTTGCCTACTTACTGTGCCAGGATTTCGTATCTCAATCCTGGCCCTTCTTCACATACACTGTATATAAAAATTGGATATTTAATTTCACTTGGCAAAGGGTATCTAAAGATTATAATTTAAATGCACATTATAACGCTTCTTTCATTGTCTGAATCTAAGTTAAGTCTTGCAAAGATCTGAATATAGACTTGAACATTCTGGAATATATATTTTTTTCATTGACATGGCTCCCCTGGCCTTTTTAAAAAACCATATCTGAAATTTTCTATTGAAATGGAATTTAATCACAATGCACATTTATGCGCCTTACATTGCTGACCAGATTATTAACCTAAAATATTAATCAGAAAGCAGTACCTCATAGTTCTTCTGACATGTCAGAGTCCCAGACTGAGCAGGAATTGGAAAATTGCTGAAGCATTTACATGTTTCAAAAGTAATTCAAAACTCAAGGACTCAAGGACAAGGCAAAGCTTTCCCAATACCCCAGATTATAATTTAAAAGCAAATTATAATGCTTCTTTCATTGTCTGAATCTAAGTTAAGTCTTGCAAAGATCTGAATATAGACTTGAACATTCTGGAATATATATTTTTTTTCATTGACATGCTCCCCTGGCCTTTTTAAAAAACCATATCTGAAATTTTCTATTGAAATGGAATTTAATCACAATGCACATTTATGCGCCTTACATTGCTGACCAGATTATTAACCTAAAATATTAATCAGAAAGCAGTACCTCATAGTTCTTCTGACATGTCAGAGTCCCAGACTGAGCAGGAATTGGAAAATTGCTGAAGCATTTACATGTTTCAAAAGTAATTCAAAACTCAAGGACTCAAGGACAAGGCAAAGCTTTCCCAATACCCCAGCCCACCTCTGAAAACCCCATGCAAACAAAAAGCCCAAAGAAAACCACAAGCAGCATTGCATTTATCTATGACCTGTGTCTTGAACTAATACAGATAAATTGGAAGTATATTGTTTCTTGGATTAGATAACAGTTGGATTTTGGACAGTATTCATGTGTGTGCCTGTGGGTGCGTTCTGTATAATACTGAAAGGCCAGAACAAGATGTATAGCTTGGGAAATGATGTGCATAACTTGTTTATCATTAAACAGTGGAGGAAATTACTGCAACAAATTTCCACATAACTGTTTCATATGCAACTTTAACATGCCCTTCAACTTGCTTCACTTATATATTTATCCAAGATGAACTCTCCACAATGAAAAAAAAATAGTGCGCAAAAACATAACCACTGATTCTGCCTGACAGATTCAGAGGTATCCCAAGTGGTAGTGTACGCTATACCTCAACTGGAGAGCAGAATGACGTTTAGAAATTACCCAGATTTATATATTTTACAAACAGATAGAAACCAGAGATCATTATCAAAGGGAGCCAGCAGTTACAAATTTCCTTAATTTCCTGTGGCAATAAGGCATATTACATTTTAGTGCCTGTTTTAATTAACAGAAACCTACATTTTTTCTAATAATTTGATGTGCATAATTTGTTTTATGTCCTGCTTATGAGGCAGCACAAATCCAGTCAAAACTATAACCTACATGTCACTTTAAATAGAATCACAGGAAGGCTTCAGTGTGTTGGTCAGAAATAGACCTCCAAAACATACTGATTCACATCTGGTCTCTAGTAAATGTTTAGCTATGACCCTGGTTTCGTCGGCAGGGATAGAGTTAATTTCCTTCCTAGTAGCTGGTACAGTGTTGTGTTTTGGATTTAGGATGAGAACAATGTTGATAACACACCGATGTTTTAGTTGTTGCTAGGTAATGCTTACACTAGTCAAGGACTTTTCAGCTTCCCATGCTCTACCGACTGAGAAGGCTGGAGGTGCACAAGAAGCTGGGAGGGGGCACAGCCAAACTGGCCAAAGGGACATTCCATACCATGTGACGTCATGCTCAGTACATAAACTGGGGGAAAGCTGGCCGGGGGGGCCGCTGCTCGGGGACTGGCTGGGCATCGGTCGGCGGGTGGTGAGCAATTGCACTGTGCATCGCTTGCTTTGTATATTTTTTTATTATTATTAATAATTATTATTATTACTATTTTACTTTATTTCAATTATTAAACTGTTTTTATCTCAACCCATGAGTTTTCTCACTAGTTCTACTCTTCCAATTCTCTCCCCCATCCCACCGGGGCCGGGGGGAGGAGTGAGCGAGCGGCTGGGTGGTACTCGGTTGCCTACTGAGGTTAAACCACAACAATGACTTATTTCATTTTCTGTGATTTCCATTTCATTATGCTCATAAGATAATGAAGACAGTGCATTTATAAAAAGACTAATGTACTGGTTCTATCTGAAATTTTTTATCCTCACACATTTCAGGGTATGCAGTAAGCCCTTAAAAAAAATCAGCCTTCATTATCGCTCCTTACTGGCAAGGCAAAGCAGCAGAAGAAGATAAAAGATATCATCATGCCAGGAGTAACAGTAAACAAGTATCACCTCCTCAGAAGTTCTGTTGAGTCCAAGCTCCTATTTCTTTCCTTCTTCATTATGTGCAAGAAGTTCTCACTAATGAGCAAGCACTGGCTGCAAAATTAGCCTAACTGAATATCTGAAATTTCCTTTCATGAACCTACTTGCTGTTTTAATTGTTAGAAGCATACTTGAAGAACAGTTTATTTAGGATCCATCATGGATTCTTGTTCACCACAATGAATTTCTGAAAAATAGTACCAGCTAATGTGTGTTTAAAAACTGGAAATAATAACGTTTTTAATTGTGTGAACTTTCTGAACAAGTACTCAAAGCTCTCAGATCAGAGTATTCCCCAAATATACAGAGAAGATACCAAAAATGTCCTTAAACTGGCACACACAACAGGACATATTCTTCAGAAGTTTACATTTTAATGATATCAGTAAACATGCAAATATCAAATATACAGAGAAGATACCGAAAATGTCCTTAAACTGGCACACACAACATTCTTCAGAATGTTTACATTTTAATTTTATCAGTAAACAAAAATATTTAGAGAATCTGTTTGCATGTGACATTACTATATACATATAAATCCATAATCCCTCTTTAAAAAAAATAAATAAATATAAACTTCATCAGGATAGAGATGTTTATACTATAGCTACTCTGGCTTCATGGATGTTTTGTAAACAACAATTTCTACACCACACGGGAATTCACCTCAACTGACCTTAAGCATCTGAAGTCAACACATGGTTTATGCTAGAGATCTAAATCCCCTCTTCAGTCAGTGAAGAAAAAGAGAAATACCTTCAAAATGATTCATGCAGCTTTACTTAGCAGTCTTACAGGGTGATGAATTAACCCCTGAAGGTGGTATTTCCTCTCTGTTGAGTATTACAGGAGCCTAGATGACTACTTCTAGATGTCTAGAACTACTTAAGATGGAGCCCATCTTTAATGATCTGAATGTCATTGCCTTTAATACATCAGCTAAGAAAAACTTCTAATTATTTGAATACTGATTGCCACTGGCAAAACTTGCTCTGAAAAAGCTCAGCAAATAAGATAATATAGAATGATTTATCTTGTGCTCCAGTAATGCCTGGAAACACACAATTTATATTGTAAGAAATATGTTTATGTCTTTGTTTTTTTCAGACCATACCTTCAAGATCTTTGATATTTACAGTCTCTTCTTCAATATGGTATTGCACAAATGTTAAAGTATAAATTCTCTTTTACAGGGGAGTGGGTGCCTACCATCAGAGATTAGAATTGCCACCTTCCATTTGAGTAGAGATACCATTCCTCTCTGCAACGGGAAAAACAAAGTATTTGGGGCAAAGAGTTTTACAAACCGAACATGAGTCAGCACTGTAATGTTGTTTTAGAAAAGAAATATATTTGATCCCTTAACAGGGATATTTTGGGACATACTGGGGAAAAACAAGATCCTGGGATCTAACTGCTCACAGATTTGACAGACATCATAAATAAAAGGGTAAACCATGTGAAATGTCAAGGAAGATAGTGATAATCAAAGAAAGAAGTGAAGAAAACTCTCCAGAATGTACTACATTGTAACATACTCATCAGACATCCTGTCATGCTTGTTAGAATGAAGGTGCCATCCTTGTTTAAACTCAGGAAAGTAGTATATTGCTAGCAAAAATTATTACTATCAATAGTAAACCTGGGTATGACCATCAATTATTTGTCTTACCAATGGCAATGGACAATCTCTTTTTAGATTACATATAAGGCGTGAAGAAATTTTTCCACTGTATTGAGTACTAGTAAGTTCTTGGGTGAAATATTGTGCCCTATTTTGGACAGTAGAATTCCAGAAAAATTTGGACAAAACACAGAGAATCCAGAAGTCCAAAGAAGAGCAGTAAGAACAATCAGAGGTCTATAAATATGATCTACAGGAAAAATATATAATTAGTTGTTAGTTTAATATAACAAGATGAATGAAGTAAAGACTTAAAGTCTTGAAATAAACACAAAGGTACTGTAAAGAGGAGGGTAGTAAACAGTTCTTCATTTCCATTGCAGATGGGATAAAAAGCAATGAGCTGAAATGGCACCAGTGGACATTAAGACAAGAAACTGAGAAAAAAATATTTATATTTCTAATTATAAGTAAGGTTTGAAACAGCGTGCCTAGGAAGCTAAGGAATCATCAAAACAGCATGTTTCTCAAAGTAATTTAAAACAGTACTTTACAAACCAGCATAAGAACTGGCCAGGTCAGATCACCTTGTATCATCCCATCATCTCACATCATCACCTTGTATCACTTGCTGCTTCCTCCACCACCCAGTGAGAAATTCCTGCTTCTATTTCACCAATTCCATTCCAGATACTTTCTCCAGATATTGTCAGGCACCGCAGCTTCTAGAGCCCCTTCTGTCTCTAGTTTCTTGGCTTTTTTCTTCTCTTATCTCTCACACAAAAAGAATTAGTGCCTCTTATGCCTCAGCAGTGTACACAGCTCAATATATAAGGAGTCCTTTGGACTTGGTGAGGCACACTTCACAGTTTCAGTAACTCTTAATTACATGTTTTCTCACATTCTCTCCAGACATATTTTGCTACAAATCTATGAATGCAATTCCACCGACGGGGTGACCTTTCTTTCCAAAGCCTCCTTATGGCTGGAAGTTGAAAGAAACAGATTTTCCTCAAACATGCATCAATATATTGATGGCAGCTGATCTACTGAATTTTATAGCCAAACCTTCCATACAAAATCTGAAAGCATCTGTAATATGTCATACAAAATTGCAGGCCTTTTCAGGCGATCAATATACAAAAGTCTGTTTAGATTTCCAAGCCTTTTAATAACTGCCAGAGCTTCCTATATTTGAGTTAATTAAATTAATTCTTTCATATTAAGATCAGGAAGCCTTCACAGCCATTCTTTATCTTCATTATGCGCTTGTCTTCACTGATGCATATCCTTAATTGTGAACCAGCTGATTATATAAAGCAAATACCTAACTCCAGAAACATCTAGGTAGCCATATTTATAGTCTACTTTATCTTGAGACTGTTTATTTGGGGAATTTCATTACTCAACCACTTGCAGATGTAATTTATTCCTAATAACACACAATGCTAGTAACAGTTGTTCAGGTAAGGATCAGACTCGGAGTTTTAGTAAGACATTCTTCTAGATATTACAAGAAACACACAAAATGTTCTAACTGTGAAAAAAGTAATCCTTCTTTCGAGAATGTAGATCTAGGGAAGTGACCAATGATTAGAATTAAGCTTTTTCTTTTTCCAGCAGGGAACAGAAACTCTACCCATGAAGTAAATCAGAGTCTGAAATATCCTCCTATTCTTGGCTATGGTCTCAAATAAAGGGACATGGACAATTTCTGAAAGAAATGCTCTGAGGATGTTGCCTCAAACACCCTCAAGATGAGGAGTGCCTATGACCCCCAAACTGAGTAGATCATCAGCTTCCAAGCTACTATCCAAAAGACCATCTCTGCTTATGTTTTGGATCCAACAGCTTTTCACTGGACTTCAGAACAAAGATGCCTGCCTTCTGAATCTTAAATACCATCAGATGGAAGACAAGCACACTGCAAGTGAAGAATTATGGCATTACTAGACATGTCTGATATTATATATTACATGTTTGTTAAATATGTTTTACCCTTAACTTCTTAAGCACCTAAGATCATTGCACATGATCTCCTGAATTTAGTGCTTAATCCTGCTTCAGGATTTTTGGCCACCAAACCCTTTCTTGAATTTGGCTCTTATCTCTTAGCCCCAGTAGAATACCAGTGCAAAAGGCCATGTATTGTACTTTATTTTTTAACAGAATGAAGGTATCAAGTATCAGCATATTATTAAAACCTCAAATAATTACATCCTCTTTCATTTCTATGTTTATTGTCCACATATGGAAGAATAAATTTAAAATCTATGAAATTCCGAGACACAACTGGATTAAAGCTGAAAGGGTATATTGATAATTTATGCAAAAATGTATTATAGAAATGCTGCTATTTTCCCAAAACCAAGCATACTGAAAGGAGAATGTTGCAATTAGACAAATAATTCCATTCATTTTATAATGCATCAATAACATTTGTTATTATTCTGAAGTAATTCCCGAAGTTATATAGCATTATTTTTATGGAAAATTTCAATTCCAAGAAATATATATAACCACTGTACATTAATCAATTCAACATTTGCTAAAATCTAACAGCACATTTTTGAGTTGGATTAGCCCTAAAATATAAAAACACTATGGTATAAATTTGTGAAATCAATATAAGGTATCATATAGTTTCCAAGCTGAAGGACATTTTGTGGGATTGGTCAAGTAAAATCTTACCAGATAGCTAGGAAGATTTGCCACCTTTATCCTCTTAGCAGGAAGCTGAAGGACATTTTGTGGGATTGGTCAAGTAAAATCTTACCAGATAGCTAGGAAGATTTGCCACCTTTATCCATTCTTAGCAGGTGATGATGATGATGACGACAAAACAGATAATCTTACTGATCTGTCATAAATATAAAAATGCTTCTTTCCTGAAAACTGAATTACTGTATGCTATATATTCACAACATTGCATACTACTTCTTATTGTAGATTGAGCTTTACATAATGCTACTCATTCGCTACACAAATACTAAAGATTATAAGACTCCTGCTTCAAAGAACTGATACAGAGGTTCTACCACTGCATCTCATTTCTGTAGTGTACTGGGATGATACTGAGTAACTAATTCATTTTCTTGGAGATTCTTTGAAGTTGAGAAGTGGTAAGAGTTCATGAAGTAATCAATCCTCAAATTCAAAATTTCCTACACCCAGAATCACAAATTCAAAAGTTTCCTGTATCTTTAAACAGTCCTACTTCGTTCCAGTTCAATAATGATAAAGTTGCTTATATCTCCTGCACCTGTGCAACTGTCTTCAATGCGATCAGTTTACAGTGTGTTAAGCGCTTACAGGAAGGTTAGCAAACAGAATCCAAGATCTGATGATGGGCAACTGCAGATTAGCAGCTAAACTACAAACTGAGAGATTTAAAACACAAACAAAAAATTTGCTCTTTGTGGACACAATTCAACTAGTGGATTGGAAAGGGGGGGGGAAATGTCAGCCCCCTGCTGAAGTCAAGTCACAGAAGCCTGCACTTTTTCGTACAGACATTTCATCAGGCAGTGTGTTCAATCTAGTTGAAAACACAAATATAATTTTTTTCAAATTCTTGTCTCCATTGAAAATTAAGAAACACAAAGAGATGTATGTGATACAGTTAATATTAAAATAGATATAAAATATCTATTAATAGATATAAAAAAAGCACAGAAGTTTGATCCTTTCCACAATTAATAGTTTATGGTCTCTTTTATAAAAGAGAATAGATAGACTCTGATTCACTTATTCAAGAAAAATTAGCAGCAATTGCTGTTCCGCTTTGAAACCACTTTAGTTTTGTCTCAAAGATGAAAATGTAACCGAAAAGGCATCCCCTGCCTTCCACATCCATAGTATCTGTCAGGCTAAAAAAGTTCTGCGCAGATTAAGCATATGCCTGTGTTAGCACACTCAAATAGAAAAACCCAGGACCATACCTTCAGGTACAGAGCTGCTGCCTTTCCCTCTACCCTAGCCTGTTGTTCCTGTACGCAGGCAACACAGCCAGCTGCATAAGATTACCATGAAACAAAGGTTCAAAGCACAGCCATTCCTGCAAGGTCCCATTCAATGCCCACCAAGAGAGAGGGAGATGGTTCCGAGATTTATCCGTGCTTCAGGAATCCCTGGATGCGCCTGCTGCCTCCTGGGGCCATTAATAACCAAACTAATTTTGTCTTTCCAACAGTCTTACTGATCCTGGAGGACTAGTTCCATACATTGCCAGAAGCAGGGAAAAAAAAAAGAAAAAAAGATTCAGAGATTCAGTGTATCTTTCATCCCAATGAAGACCCAAAGCCTCGTAACAGATTAAAACCAAGTTCATTACAGTTAAAAAATAGGACAGTTTTAGTAACATTCTTAAATTGATGTGCTCTTATATTACACACCTTTTTTGGGGGACAGGGGAATATTTTTCTGTTATCTTTTGTTCCTCATCATTCCGTTGATTTTACAGGTACCAATGATCCAAAATACTGGCCTTGAATAAAACAACACATTAATTGACCGAGTATGGCAGCATTTCACTTATATGAACAGCTGAGACATTTACCACTAGCTGCAACAGCATTCTCTAAGTTTTAGTATCCTGGCTGTTTTACAGGCACAGAGGTATAAAAAAGTTGAAGTAAGCACACACTAAGAGAAACATCCAGGTGTAGAGATTCATAATAGAAATGTTAATACTGATATGAATGGAGAATTAATGGGAATGCAGGGGAGTGGAAGGAAATAACAAAAAGGGATGACAAAAGAAGGCCTATATGAATGCATGTATTGGTGAAAATGACATTAATAGGCCTTAAAGACCCTCCACACACACCTTCATAGCACACACCAATTAGAAAAACAAAGAACAGGCTAAAACAAGGGACAGTCTACTGCGGATTAAATCAAGGATCTACAGATTCAAACCATTAAAACATGATGGTGGAAGGTAAGAACAGGGTTGGGGTCACCCAGGTAAGGAGACAAGAGAGAGTGAGTACATCCTAAGGACTCAGAGAAGTGGGATAGGATGGAGAGACAAAAGATCACAATCACTGTCAGGTCCTAAAAAATACAAAAGGCAAATCCCAAACCAGTACACGGTCACCAACTTAAGAAGAAGCAGCAGGCGTGATGAGAACTCAGTAGTTATGGTCAGTGTTAGTATAAATATGACTACAGTACAGGTGTACCAAAACTAAACTGAAAAGCATTAAAGAAAAATCAAAAAATATTTCTAGTTTAAAATATTTTTTCACTTCTATCAGTCAGAGTAACTGATGGCTCATGAATCCACATTCACAACACTCATCTTTATTTTCTTCCCATCTCTTTATATCTGACCATTTAAAACAGCATGTAGCATACAATCCTTTCAAAGAAGTATACAGATATTGTATGCTGGTGTACAGTCTGCATATAAATCATTTAACTTGAAACAAAGCCTTCTGGTTGAATTTCAAAGTCCTGAACTCCTTCTATGTTACTGCATTGTACTAATAAAAACTACTTTTTAAATACCTATTAGCATATCTCTGGCCAACTCTCTGACCAATTTTTAAACCTATAATGTTAAGGTATGCTTACAGGAAGAGATATCAGTTTTTATATTATGATTCATTTAAAATTGGAGTCTGAAACTCGGCAGATGGGCAAGTGGAAGAACGGAAAGGAACATAGAGCCCAGTCAGTCCTGGGGTTTGTTTCCGAGTTGGTAGTTTAGCGTTCCAAAGCAACCCACACCCCCAATTCTCCATTCAGTCTCCCTGTAGGAACCATTTTGCTCCATCCCTCCTTGCAGAAAGACTGAATTCCCAGGCGGTAACACCCCCGTTCACTAAATGAACTCTTAGTAGATCCAACTGCATCTCATATCCTGCTAGAGGTTTCCATTCCAGGGCACATCGATGCTTTCAAATGGCTATGACAGAGAACAGGTTGTGGATTAAAAAAAAAACCTTCTGTATTTTCTAACACAGCAAAGAGAAAAAGAATTAAGATACAGGATGATATTTAACCTTAATTTTTGCACTTCTTTGCAAGTTTTGTAGATCACTTTTCTCCTGGCTTACCATGCCATGCAGTTCTAGAGAAGACGAACTGCACTTTGCCTGTTACTCTCAAACAGCATTTCCAGTTTATAAATCAGTCTCTCAAAAGACACTTTGTGCTGTTACGCCTGCACTTCATAAAGCTGTTTGATTCCTGTCTCCAGGAATGCCAGGGGTAGACTTTCAGCAGTACATTTACATTTCAAATCAGGAAGTGAACACAAGCCATTTTCTGACCCTTTTCATTTGCATTTCCTCTAACAGGAATTGCCCACCAGAACAAGGGCACCCCATTGAACCAGTTGTCTTGCCATGCTCCAACCAACGAGAGAGAAACAAAATACTAAATAGCAGCAACAGCACAGATTTTTTTTTCAATACCTGATTAGAAGTAGAAACTCAGTTCCACAGACAAGTTGTGCAAGGATACACTGCCTAAACACAAAATCAGATAAGAAATTTTCATATCTAGAACATAACTGTTTCAGTGCATCAGTTGTCCAGCATGTTTGAAAAACGCAAAAGGAAAATAAAACCTTTTTTGCAGCTAAGCAAAATGAGGAAGGTATGACTCTTCAAACAACCATTTTACACCCTTTTTCTCTTAAATACTTTAAAACATATGAACTGCTATACTGAACCTGATCAAATATCTCATCTGTCTTGGTATCCCATCTCTGACAGCAGAAAAAGAGCTGCCTTCAAAAGTGTTTAAGACAAGGAAAGCTTATCTCATGCTTCCCTCCCCCTTGACCCCATGTTCTCCCAGCCTCCAACTATTTTTATCTCAATGAATTTCGGAGCCAGATGTTGTTCTCCTAAAACTTCATTCACTCTGTAAAACATAAACCAAGTGTGGTGTTTCATCACACTGATGTCTTGTCATACTGATTTCATCCTTGATCTCAGAAGATGGAATACTTTCACTGTCTTAAGTGACAAACAACCAGCCAAAAGAAAAGAAAAGCCATTTACTGGTGGTTTTTTGGTATATTCACAACAGCAATTTTCATGTAATGAGAGAGCGTTTTAGTTGTCAGAATTAACAGCTTTATTTAGCATTAACTTGACAGAAAATTAGCAGTTTCCATCTGAAAATAAAACCTGAAGCAGTTATATTTTTCAATCGGTGATCAAAATAAATACAAAAATTAAGGATCACTCAGGATTTAATCATCTCCTTTGCACAGCTGACAGTAATTGTAACCGTAACATAAATAATTTGTGTATACAGGCATATAAAGAAAGCACTGATGAGATCCACTATTAGAGTAAAGTATTTTGGTTGCACTTCATTTGAAGTCAAGTCCAGACTGAAGCACGTTTCAGCCTATACAGGATCATTTTATATCTGGACATCAGAAGCATATTCTGTGGTCCACTGCTCTGCAATAAACAGATGTTTGAATACACCCTGTGCTACAGATAACATTAAGTTTGCCTTCTGGGATTTACAGGACATTGGTTCCTAATGAGCAAATTTAATACTATGGCAAAATGCAGAATGTGTGAGATAACACACATAGAAAATAATGCAAAAGACTATGATCTTTAACTATACTTAATATTTACTATGGACTAAAACTATACCAAGAAGCAAGTATTACACAGTAAGTATGTCTCAGTATTATGCATTCTAGAGCACCAGTTATATATAAAGGAAAAAAGAAAATGTTGGCTACTCTAAAATTGTTATTTTCCTCAGAGAAAAAAACATTTTAAATTATACATGAAATTCACTTTATGGTCATAAAGTTAAAATTAAATATAGGTAAGAGGATCAGGAATAAAAAAATTAAGCTTTTCAGCAGGAATAGATGAGTACAGGGTCCTGTTAGACTGCATATTGTAAGAAAATAAGTGAATCTCTTAGCTTGGAGTAACGTTCACAGCCCACCTGAGCCACTGGCAAGACACAGCAGAGTTTAATCTGTCCTTCCCCAACAACCTCTCAAGCAGTCCCTCAGCCTCTGTGCAGTGTACAGAATCAGGCATATATCCAGAAATGATTGTTTTGTGTGGTTTTGCATGCTTCTTAAAATACTATTTGGAGAGTTTTATGGGTTTTCCATAATAGTGTGAATGCCAGTTTTAGTTTTTGTTCATCTAAAGCAGAATTAGCATAGGAATTTATCATTATTGTTTAAGATTTATAAACAAATGTTCAAAGCTACACCATTAAATACATGGTTTAAGAACCATGTATTCTACACTGCAACCAACAGGTAAGTATGGCTGAGAATAATATACATATACAGACTGCACCACAGATCCAGAAAAAATAACTAGCATCCAATATCATAAAAATAACCCTTTTTCTATTTTGGGCTTCCAGATAAAAATGTCGTTTACAAAACCTATTAATTCTTATTTGTTAAATGGCTTTATGAAATTTTAATATTAAAGCAAGTGATTTCTGTACATATAGAACAAAAGCATATTAAAGTCTAATATATAGTTACGTCAACAATATTTTAGCTGTCCGATTCATTCAATATTTTATTACATTTTTTGCTAGATAGTGTAAGTAAGTGAAGAATGACAAGTCTACCTCATATTTGTCAGAACTGTACCATACATCCATTATACACCATTTTGTACTTTGCAGGTTTATGTCTTTTGAGAAAGCTGTTACACAACTCCTCAGTATATCCCATTTGATTTATTAATATAAAGCAGAATGTGATTAGACTACCACATCTCAGTGAAATAATGTTCAGGTACATTAGCACTAGTTTGATTTCAATAAAATTAAAGTTGACATGACAGCTTTCCTTCCGTCATGTCAAAAAATGTCTTTCATACCTGCACATATTACTGTTTTATGCTCTTGCCTACTACATCTGTAAAGCACTCTCTGTATTACTTTTCTGCATGGATCCAAGCCTTTGCAAGTGTGATTAATGTGAATGCAGCATGCAAGGCTGACTACAGTCATTTGTGTGCCAGTATCATTGCTGGTATATTGCTCTTTATTCTAGATCTCTAAGGATGCTGTGATTAGTTCTGAGTTCAGAAAATCTGAGCTTTTTTAGCATTTCTTCACCTAGATAATACTCAAACTTCACAATGTCCTAAACAATGAGGACTACTGTAACATAAATATCCTACAATGGGAGCTTAGGAAACAATGTCATTGCATTGATATAATTACGTTGTAAACTAGAGTGCAGGATTTCAGTGGGGAACTAAAACTGAAAATTGGAACACTTGCTTACTTATTTCTATTGAACTACAATTCAAAATGCACATCGAGGCCCCCTGATGGGGAAAGAATATACTGATACTCAGCCTATTCAGAGAAGTCCCAATAACCATCTATAGGGAAAAAAAGTTATTTTGCCTTCAGATTTGCCATTATAGACTGCAGTTAATTAGATTCAGTGTCTAGGTGGGAACACAAGACACTTCATTTAGTTGGGAAATACTTCTAGTGGATTGCCAAATGAATATTCATTGCCACCTGATTTCAAACCTTGTTGTTCTGACCTCATAACCACAATTTTAGAACATGTGAAAGCAAGAGAAACTACCCAGTACAGATCACTGAAAGGGACTGCGTGGACTGTGGCCAAACAGAATCACTACAGGACATCACAGAGTATTGTCAATCATATGGGAAAACTTTTTTTTTTTTTTAAATAAAAAGCAGTTACGTTGTTTAAATGTGATGGACTGAAAACATTTAAAAATATATCAGGATGACTATAGCAAACAGATGAGGGATAATTTGTAACAGTTGGGGCTGGTGAGAAGCATTCTTTTTGTAGGCGTGTTTACTGTATCTGTAGATAACAAAGCCTTTTTTTTCTATTGTATTTTCTGATTCAGATAATTTCCTGATGCAGTGCAGTAGCCTATCTATTGCCTCCTGAAATAGAGCTTTCGATGACAGATTAGTCCTGAAAAAGAGAAAAGAATATCTATACACTGGCAAAAGTAATTAGATAAAGTTACAGTTCTGAGAGCTGTATGCCTGTTCCTTGTTACTCCTCTTACCAATGTAGATGTCTTCCTGTATCCAAGCTATCTCCAGGCTCTTGGTAAGTATTCAGGACAAAATTGTTTTAACTATTTCCATGGAACAAGGCAACTGAAAATCAGATATGGACCGTTAGGCTCACCCACCCTCTTTATCACCTCAAGGTTGCACTGTCTGTATTTTAGCTGCAGATTCTTCGTGGATCTAACTTACAGACAGACTACAGAACACACATTAGATGCTGTTAACCGATTTTCTGATTAAGGGTAAACTATTGCTTTAAACTGATGGTTAAATTTGTCCTTCTGAACTGCTTTTAGCTAACCCTCTAGGGCTTTTATGAGGTTTTGGTCCAACCAGAGCCATCTGCTGCAATTGTCTTATCGAATGGGGCCTTTAACCCTCATCTGACAAGAAATCCCAATCATGGGCAGTTTCTGACTTGTTACCAACTTTCCAAAGTATTCAAAAGGCTGCTAACAGTTCAAGATATTAATTTAAACAAAACCACAGAACAGAAAAAATATAAAGATAAATTAATTGCAAGTACCATAATGGTATGTAACATTACAACAGACTTCTCCGGATTGGAAGAAAGAGGGTTTTTGTGTTACTGAAATGGTTAAGCAGAAAATTTCTTGGATTAAACACTGTGCTTCTGTTTAGGTACACTACTCCTTTTTGTCTTTCCAAGGGAACATCTTTTATATAGATTGTCCTTTAGCTATCAAAGAAATTGGACAATTAAAAGTTAAATTGATGATTTATCTGCTGTTCAACTCCTTCCAAGGCTTTCTGTTTGTTTGATTGTTTTTTAACAAGTGTTAATGACCTTTCTCCCGATCGACTCACTTCCCACTTTGTTCCTGGCTTCCTTGGCTAGCCTAGCGCAATCTATCCTTGCCTAGCCTTAGTAACTAGAAATCATTCACCCTGATCTGGTACTTCATCCAGGACACGAACCCAATATGTATTTCTCATAGGAAAATAGTAAGAAAATCATTAGGTGTAAATATACTTGAGTTTAAACTCTGTATACAAACATTTTCATGGTACAGGTCTTATGAATGTATATACAACTGCTGTTAACCTAATATTTCTACCATATTTGCACTGTTCCCTTGTAGTCTTCCAAGCCGTAGAACTCAAGGTATTTTAGAATTGTAGAACGATACCGGTTGGAAAGGACATCAGGAGATCTCTGCTCAAGGTAGGCTCAGCCAGAAAGGTCAGGCTGTTCAGTGCTTTATCCAGTAGGGAACTTCCAAGGATGGAGGCTGCACAACCTCGCTGGGCAACCTGTTCCAGTGCTCAGCAGTCCTACTGATGAAATACGTTTCTTGTTTCTGTATTTTCCGGTCAGCATAGCCTGTTTCACTTGTCTCAAGAAAAGCTACTTGTCTTAATTCTAATGAATCTCAGATACCCTTAATAAATCCTCAGTTCCTGGAGCTCTCTCTCAGTCATGTGTATAAATTAATCTCCCAAATTTGCAGCAGTTGATTATCTTGGCAGAGCCTCCTACTAAGCCTACCCTGAGGTAGAACATAATACAGAGTCTGTGCACTCTGAGGTTTACCTAAGGCTACTACTACCTCCTTGCGTTTGCTATTGATTTATTTTGCAGATACCCCATATAGCTTTTTGAGAAAGAAACAATTAATAACTCAGCAGCATTAAGAAAAAGAAAAGAACAAAAACAAGAATGAAAAAAAACCACCAACAAAAAAATGCACCTCGATTTACCCTACTAGAAAATTCTCACGATGGTAATTGTGACTACTGTAAAAAGAGTTTTCTTCTTAGCTACTTTAAGAGAGATCCATCCTCACATAGTACTTCTATAAGTTGTGATGCCTTTCTATAATTGAACTATGACAAGTTTAAAAGGGAGAGGACTGGAAGCATAATGCTTTCAGTAGTTTCACTTTTGAACTGCAACTGCAAACTCAGCTAATGTGAAAGGTTAAGCACACTAGTGTGAAGAGATGCTTTTTGAATAAGACAGCTAAATTAACTGAATTTTGGTATAGAACCTAGAGATAATATGATATGCATTTGAATAAACCTATTTTCAAATGTTCTGCATTGAAGTAAGGGATAAAATAATATCTTAGTAAGGCATAAGATGTCCACCTAGCAAATAACAGAAATGGAAAACATACCAAGTATACAACATCATGCATTTGTTAAAATAATGTGAAAAGACACCAGAAAATGACTAAATTCTAAGGCTTAGCATATATTACCTTGATAGAACACTGAAAATTACTAAAAATGTTTAAAATTTGTGAAAAACTGATCTGTGACAAGTAAGTTCTACGTATTTTGTAACTCTGTCCTGCACAGAGACTACTTGGGGCACTTTCTTTAAAGAAGCTCTGACATTGGTTTACGGTATCTTTAGTGAATTCTTCTATTCATTCCACCAAAAACTGACACAGCACAAAGCATCATTTTGTAGTAACCAACAATACAGAACTATCTATCCATAACTGACAGTGAAATTCAGTCATCCATATCGAATTGTGATGACCATAAATGCCATTAAAAACTTGCTAATTCATGTAGCTTCTAACCATGTTTAATTGCAACATTAGAACAGTAAAATGCATTCAGTTTGGATTGCAGAACATGAAAAAAACAACTTGCCTGTTTAAGCTCATTTTCTCAAAACATATTTTTCAACTTCACTTTATCTGTGAGAGAGTTAAACTGTTTGGTACCAGAGGCTCATTTGTATACTTGCACTACAAAATTTAAATCAATTAGCATAATCAAGTCCTACCAAGTGTTTGCCACCAAGATGAATTATGTCTTTTCTTTTAGTTTACCCTTGAGCTATTGTGATGAATAAACTAAACACAGTAGTGCTAGATAAAATTTAGAGTTCTGACAGAGAACCTTAAACTATTCCACTGAATCAGGAATGACCATAAATGCAACTTAAAAAGCCTCCATACTTCTGCATAGCAACCGTTTTATTAGGATTGATTTAGTGTCAATACGTATTTTAAACGTATGAACACTTGTATATTTTATGTGAAGAGTGTCTTACAGGTAGCATTAAGTAGTTGTGCCATGTCTAGCCCAAATCCTTTCTCAGACTGTGATTAGTACCAGGCATTCAGAAAAAAAGTGTGAGAAATCTCAGATTAATTCTATTTGCTTATCACTGTAGATGGTTTCATCACTTTGTACTATTTTGAATCTTAATAAATTCTTAGTTTTATTTCAGTGCTGTTTGTCCTAATGTTTTTATATATGGCTCCCAAATATGTGTATGCTAATAAAGATACATAATCTATCCTAACTTTCGTAATAAAAGGAATGAAAGTTTAAGTTAGTATTGTTATACTCACCGTCATCAACAATTTCATACAGGGTATTCTAAAAAAATGTTTTTTGAGAGAGATGAAGTGCATGAGATACTTGGCCCCTTCTTGCATACCCAGATTATTTAAATAACCTATCCCATCTTCTTTTTTCACCAGACAACACTATTTTTCAACTCTTATTTTTCCAGATGTCTTTGAATTTCAAAGCCAGATAGTCACTTTGCCTTTTACTTTCCCATTACCTTGACACAGAGAGCAGAAATGTTCCTAATGAAAATGAGTAGTACCCACTGCAGATTGTAAAAAGCATGTAAAATGTCTTCTCTTTCCCAAAGAAAATATCATGGCCACTAGGAATTTATGCTGATTGTTATTGTCCATGAGACAGGGTGATTAGTCATGATCCAAGAGAAAGAGAAGCTAAGTGCACCGGCTCTTCAGTTCATGAATGTAAAAAAAAAAAAAGAACTTTATCTTCACAAAAGACTGAAATAAAACCTTAAGTGACAACAAGACAAAAAAATTATTGCCAAAAAAATAAAAGCAGCTTTTCTGACAAGGGAAGTTTCAAAACCTGAATGCAACATGATACTAAAGTGGAAATCAAATTCAGTAAGTCTAAAGTAAAAACTGTACTGAAAGGAGAAACCTTGACATTTCAGTGAGACACATACATTTCAAAGGATCAAATTGTTCTTATAAATTGAAGATAAAACAGCAAATTAAATAAATCAGCTGGAAGAAAACCATAAGATAGTGAAGTTCAAAATATCAGAAATAGAGTTTCCAACTTTCCTGAAATGAATAGTTTACAGAAAGCATTAAAGATTCTGTATGAATTTTGTTAGTGCACTTTTCATTTCTATGTTAATAATAGGGGAAAAATGAGTATTTTTACAGCTCATTTTATAATTTTTTTTTAATATGCTGTAAATCATATAAACTCAAAGAGGAAAGGGTTTCTAATTGAGAAATACAGTAATCTGTTGTTTTTAAAGGAAAAAAGCTTTCAAAAACTTTATTGGAAACTGAAATCAAGGTGGACATTTTTGGCTACTGATTCACATGAACCATGTCTAAACTACCGAATGTATTCTCTAGAAGAAAGATTAAATACTAATCCAAGTTAATTGGATGGGAAAACAAGAACGAGCAATATCTTCTGGAAGATAATCCATTGCATTTCTTGTAACCAGTATCAACAAATCTTAGGCAAGAAATCCAGTACCAACTACACCAAAAACCTTTTGTCAGTAGACTTATGTGTAACCAATGCCTAACAGAGCTATGGCTTAAAATTCAAACCTAAAAGAATACACGAAGCTGAAGATTTCACTACAAAATTAAAATTATTTCCCATTGTGTTGAAAAAGCCTATACAGAAATGCATGTGCTTATATTGCACTGTGATTTCAAGGACAGACTAAACTAACATTACCCAGCACTGCATCAAAGGAAGAAAGTATTCTCCTCACCCTGGAGCTCCTTGCCTTCACTTTCTTCACCTTCAACACCCCATTCCAATTGCGACAGAGCGTTTGTAGAGCTCCCCAAAGACCTGAATTATGGAATTGATCTGGTTTACAATGTTCTCAGAAAACAAACAAAACAAAAACAACAACAAAAAAAACCCCAAATAAACAGAACAAAACATTCCAAATGGCTGCCAGTTATCCAGTTCATCAGTGTGATTTACTGGACGGTTACATGTACAGTGACCCAAGCAAGGAGGATGCCTCTTGCAGCTGCAATGTTGACTGTTTCAGAAACTGCAGTGTTATATGTATGTACAGAGCTCCCGCACACGCAACACAGCTGACACTTCTGAAAAGTAGTGATCTACTGCGTAGGTATGACATGACTGTGTATAATGTGCTACCAGTCCCTGCTTCACTCACCACATCCTACATAAATACAGAAAGTCCTTAAAAGTCCAGTCTGCAAACTGTTGCAGATGTGTATGGGAAAACCAGATATACAGATGTCTAAACAGACTAAAACAGAAAGAAAAATCAATTCTGAATAAAAATGTTTGAAGTTAAGTGAATGAATTTTTAAGAGATTTTAACTGAAAAAATGTTTTAGATAATTTTGAAAAAAATATTACATCCATTTTTATACAAGAGAACACTAGCAACAATGCAAATTAAGGAAGCTGGTTTTAATGATATTGTAAATATATGACCTTCAAAAATGGTATGGATCCCTTGCAGAAGTGAGAAAACTGAAAGCTATGTAGTTTTCTCCACCCTCAACATATCAAAGCAAGAAAAAATGGTGAAGTTTTTACTAAGAGTTAGCCCACTCAAACTAAAAACCTGGTCAACCCTGGAACACTGTTTTGAACACAAAGATTCTGTCAGATTACCAAATTTTAGAAGCACATCCCAGAGAACCACATAATTCAACCATCATTCAACAATCCTTATATTTGATATAATTCCCATTCCTGTGCACTTCACATTCTGAAGCAATATTCCTTTCATTGATGTTGAGCTCAACAGATATAAATGAAAATTGTTTGACTAAGTAACCACAGATGTTCTCTCTTCAACTTGTTGACTGGTCATTTTGGATTACAACCGCATAAACAGAAAGTGTTCTAGAAAACTCAAACAATCCCTCTTGAAACAAAGCTGTCAAAATACATTTTTTAGGTTAGCTATTTTTAAAATACCCCAATAAGTGTAGAAGGTTCAATGTCTTCTCTCAAACACAAATTCAATTACATACCTACATGACTTTTCAATAAAAGAATGATGATGTTTGGCACAGGTCTTTTTTGAGAGAAAGACTAAGACACTTCAGTTCTGAGTTCAGAAAGTCAAATTCAGGTGTTTACCTGTAAGCATCCATCTGCTTTCTAGCCTCTGCTGATGGGCTTGACTAGATCTCTGCTGTACATCACAGGACTTTAAACACCTAACTTCCTAGATACCTACAAGAAGGTACTTAGAGTTCACCATCAATCTCCCAACAGAATTCTAACCTTTAAGTACTGAGTAAAACCAGGTTTTACCTAAGCTATAAATGATTGCCAGCAGAGAATAGACTTTTTTAAAAGGTAAAAAATATGCAATAACAAAAACTTGCAGCTATATTTTCTACTGTATTCTGGCACCAGTGGTAACTCTGAGATAAAATCCTTAAAAGGAAGATACTTGAGGATTTCTTTGAAGTTACCCTAGCAATTTCATGAGATGTACAAAATGGACTACCACCAGAAAAGTCTGATTTGTCTAACCATATTTATTAGTTCTCTTGACTCTCATTGTCACTGTTACAGTACAACAGCCACTTCAGTGAGTTCATCTGAATGATTAAATCAACACAGCATGGAAATTAGAGAGGCCTAGAGACCAGTCCCTGAAGCAACATGCATCACAAATTTATTTTAGCAGCAGATACAATTAACAATATTGCAAGAACAAGTATCCAGAATATAAAGAAACAAACCCATGCAATTATAGAAGCTAACATTTGTCTCATAGTGACACAGATGACCATGTTAAAAAAAGACATTTGAGGAAGGCTTTATAGAAGGTAGGCCACTTCAACCTGTTTTTGTACCCTACTTTGCCCAAATAGACTTACAATTAGTCTTCTGAAAAAACACCTGCATTTCTCCCCTATATTCCTCCATCCTATTCCTCCTCAATTCAATTATCACAAATTTGTGTCACTTTAAAAGGATGTTGCCAATGAAAGTATAAAAACAGTGTAATGCCTCTTATGGTATCTTTGCCACATACCCAGCTCAGAAAGCTCATGCATCACTTCTCTAAAGCCCATCCTTGCTTTCTCATGAAGAATTTATGTTCTAAAAATATCCTCCAAGATACCTTGTTCCATTAATACATTTCCACTTCTTACAGAAAATAAGCAAACTGTTTTGCTAACTAGGAGCTCTGTCTTACTTTCAGACTAAGGAAATGGTGTTAACTATTTTTAGGGTTTTTACCCAATAATCTTACTTGTTTAATGTTGACAATATCCAAAGTGCTGGGTCAACTTCCAAGAAGGCTGTAAGAAGTTTCTCTTAACGTTAATAGAAGACAATAAAAAGTTTAAAGAGCTGACAGATTGGGTCAACATTAACGCAGACAACAATATGAGATATTTATAGCATTCTTATACAGACAAGCCAAAAGCCAAACTATTGAACTAATAAGGAAGGAAAAAAAATTGATATTTTAAAGCACGCAGCTCATTTAAACTTTCAGACAGTAGACTGCATATATCCCAGCACTAGTCTCTCCTACACTGGTTTTTCTCGACCTCCATGATTCTTATCAATACATAGGAGCAACAATATACAGCATGAAGGCTTGAACAATAAAAGGAAGGTGGGTGGACTCTGGAGAACATCTTGGATATCATGGACAGCCTGAAAAGAAGGTTTGATGGTCATTAATTATAGTGATTTTAATCCCACAGAAATAGAAGGTATTTTCTAAGAAACAAAGGTCATAATATTATGAAAAACACCCTCCCTCACACTTGAAGAGGTACAGTTGCAGATTGCTTCATAATCGTCCAGCTTTCAACCTGCAAATGATGGCAGAAGTCTAATGGGCTTTCTGTTCATTTTTTGGACTAAGCACATAGTCCCCATCAAGCCCTTTTCCTTAGGAAATAACTGACTGCAGTCCTCAGAGGAAGAAACAACCAAAAATGTCTGCCTTAGCAGATTCCTGTGAAGGGGTTCTTGAAAAGAAAGATGGCAAAGACAGAAGATACAGCAGCCAACCTAGGAGTTTGTTGTAACAGCTCAACATGGAAAATTCCAACGAGGGAGTGAAGAGGGAAGCTGGAAGTGAAGATGGAAGAAAGAAACTTACATCTTCCATATTACTCAGGAATCTAAGTTGTTAGAAATGAATTAAAGCCTTTTATCTGCTAATCTTTTATAAAATTGGTACTGTTGAGAGTGTGCGTGTGTATCTCCCAATGGAGGCTCAGAGACTGGAAAGTCTGAGGAAAAGCACCCTTCCTCCCTACGCCCCTCTTAAATGAGGCATAATATCTGGACATTTATATACTCTTGCTAAAAAGGGAGGAGAAAACTCACAAAAGACAACATCACCTTTGAAATTATCAAAATGTTTGGAAGCTGCAATCTGAGAATCAAACACTGCTTGAATTAATAAGCATCCAAACATGGCTGTCATGTCAGCAGAACAGTCCGACTGCCCCAAGATGGTCAGGTTTTTGGTTAGAACAACAGACAAGGAGAGTTTGGTAGTCAAACTCTGTTTCTTATCCTACCCAGGAGTGCAGCAGAAGAACACGGTCCCTTCCTAAAGCCTTCCACCTCTTACATTCACTGGTAGCAGAACTGAGATACTCTTCTCTGAAGCTGCCACTATCACAAACGATTTTCAAAAAAGGGCAAGAGCAGAAGAACAACTGCCGGAGCAGGATTCTGATAACAATGTTTTATTGTTATCAGTGTGAAAATCCACAGAAAGGAGTACTCTGGATGAAACAAACTGAACCAATATGTCTGGTTAAATTGGCAAGACCTTGTAAAATGGAATAAGCAGACAGCCCAACGCCATTTGAAGATTTAAGAGGTTCAATGTAATAGGAGTTCTGACGCCACACACATGAAACACTGACATATATCTCTTAAACTTTAAGCCAAAAAAGAAAAAGATAATTTAAAACTATGGTAGCTTCAAAAAGAATTCAACAGAAGACTACTGCTTTAGTGAACTAAGCTAAAAGTTACAACTTGTAAGTGAACAAAATTAGTAGCTCTTTAAACTATAAGGAAATAATGTGTATTCATTTCTAAATAATAAGCAATGCTTTAGTAAGTAAAATATTTAATCTACCAGAAAGATTTCTACGCTTATTATTTTCAGCAATTCTACATAATACTGTTTTATTCTGTACACTTTGAAGGCAAACACTTACCTTTCCCATAAAGCTATTCATTTCACACTATACTACAGATACTACTGGATTTCATGGACCTTAATAGCCAGTCCTAATATAAAAATAAAAGAAGGACATGTACAAGATCAAAGGGAGACAGTCAGGCAATACAGAACTGACACATCGTGTTCTAAATTGTGACTTATAAGTATAAATGAAGACTCAACTACTTGAATACTTTTGCAAATATATGTGATTTGTGAAGTTCCTAACTCCTTTATTAAAAAATAATGGAAAATAAAGAAAAAGAATATGAACAGAAATCTATGGGCAGAAGATGAGTGAAAGACACATTTCAGCTATGAGGTGTGGGGATTTTCAGGGGGGAGGAAGAATAGCACACTAGGCTAGTATCAGGATTAAAGGGAAAATTATCAATGGACCTAATTCTGAATTAAAGCGCAGAATTGAAAGAATTATTGATAAAAATGCAGAATAGACAGAAACATGCAACATGTATGCTCCTTTGCAGAAGAGCTATTGATCCATAAATGTCTAGATGCAAGACAGCTGAAGTCATCTAAAATATTTATTACCTAACATTTAAAATAGATGTTATTTTGCTTCCTATACTTCACTATACCTATATGTCACTGAAAAATGAGCCACTGTGCTTTGCGAGGTTTAGGAATCTAAATGAATAACTATAATAACTATAAGAATAACTGAGTTGGAGAAATACATATGATCTTAGACAACAAAGCACATGAAATTGAGGGGTCAGTGAGGAGAATGCTTGAGAACAAATTCAAACCCAAGAAACAAGATTACAGACCATGAAAATAAAATGCAAAAATACCTCTAGACATAAAATCTGAGACAAGTTTTAAGAATCTAAATGTAGTCAAAGGATGGAAAATGGATGCCACCTGCAGAGTATTCTGCTCTTTCTGATGGTCTTTCTGAAACTATCTGAAACCAGGAAGCACGAAACACAGAAAGCATGCAGGATTTCTGACCCTAAATCCACACAGTGGGACCAACACAAGAAGATACTAGTGAAACACTTAAGAAGACAGTATGCTAAGTAAAATACAGTGAAGGGAATGACAGGTTTCGTCTGCTCAGATTCCAGGCACTGGATAGATGTGTTACTGAAAAACGAGTGTCATACATTTTTCAAGTGTGGGACACTGCAGACAAAAATTATTTAATATTCTATGAAATAATTTGAGGTGTCACATACCTGATGAGTAAAGGCTAAGATAACGATTTCCAGGGCATAACATTTTATTAGACCACTTCGGTGTGCCTCATTCAAATGAGCTTTTTGAAAAGTACATGCATATAACAAATCTAGGCAGAGTCATGTATACTTTCCGCCCACCTGTTTAATACCCTTCTGTATAAAGCCAAGGCATAGCCTTACATACTAATTACCAAGTCTTCTCTATGTACACCATAGAGATAGTCAGAGTAAGCAATGAAAGCCTTAATAGAAACTCTGCATTTGGCTTACTCACAATGTATCACCAAGAAACAATCTGTGTAATGGGAGGATTGTAGTCATTGCCTTCTCCCATCAATATAAGTTCCATTCTCATACAGCTCCACTACCCTTTTTTTCCCCTCTTTTTATTTTGCCTTCTCACCTTCCATTTTTATTGTCCATCTGCTTCTCCTTTCCCTTGCATAACTCCCCATCTTACTCCTTAGCAGTAACATGTGGGGCAGAAACACATCTTCTTATAGGCCACTATGAAGATATTAAGCCATTCCAGCACACAACAGCAATCAATACTGCAGCAGAAGCACAATACTGCACAAAATACAAAGTTTACTGAACACTGAAATATTGATAGAAACCAGGAATCAGCACAACAATGAACCTCCCGCAGCCTTGTTTCATTTTGCCCATTTTTATTATTGTATTATTTGGATTTATGGGGAATATAAAGTCTGCAGATCCCAACGGACTGACTATTAATGCTGCAAAATTATTAATGGATCAATTTTTATGGAAATGCATGCATTCTCTCATTCCTTGATCTTCCCAGCTGCTATATAAGGAAGCAAAATATCAACTATCTGGAAGAGGAAAATGGAGGGGGGGGCAATATATAAAAACATAATATAAGCTTGAAATAAAGCAAGAAAAAAAAATCATCTGACTCTGCTCCTTTCCTTCACTTCTCTGCCCTACGGTTCTATAGATTGAATAGACCTGACCCATTGCACAAAACCCAAACCAACGTACCAATAAACCAATCAACCAACTTTCAATCAACAGACTTTTCAGCTTCCCATGCTCTACCGACTGAGAAGGCTGGAGGTGCACAAGAAGCTGGGAGGGGGCACAGCCAGGACAGCTGACCCCAACTGGCCAAAGGGACATTCCACACCATGTGACGTCATGCTCAGTACATAAACTGGGGGAAAGCTGGCCGGGGGGGCCGCTGCTCGGGGACTGGCTGGGCATCGGTCGGTGGGTGGTGAGCAACTGCATTGTGCATCACTTGCTTTGTGTATTATTATTATTATTACATTATTATTATTGTTGTTGTTGTTATTATTTTATTTCAATTATTAAACTGTTTTTATCTCAACCCACGAGTTTTTCTCACTTTTACTCTTCCAATTCTCTCCCCCATCCCACTGAGGGGGGGGAAGGAGTGAGTGAGCGGCTGTGTGGTACTCAGTTGCTGACTGAGGTTAAACCACAACACCAAACAAACAAAGATTGTGCACTATGAAACAGAAAGGAATTTTTGCCAACCTGTTAACCCAATCAGCTAGTACTTAAACAGGCTAAATACTTAATAATTGAAGAAAGTAACACAGAAATAGATGATCTGTATACTATTACAGTTGTTTGTAAACTGGTATTTAGCTCAAGTCTGTGCAAATATAATGGACAATAAAATTGACCACACAAGATCAAAAAGTTCTGTTGTGGTAATACTGCCAGATTCAACTATTTCTGTGATTCATTCACAGCAAATTTTTGTCTTCAACATTAACTAAAAACACTGTAAACTGGCATGAGGTCACCTGCTTTCTTTAAAATTCTCATCCTTGCTCTTAAAAATTGAGGGCTTAAAACATTTCTGATTCTATTCTCCCTCTAATAATCCCTCATTAGCTTTAATTACTTACATTCTACATAGTAATGTTATTCCTGCAAAGTCAAGCCTACTTAAAGTTACTGTTCTAGAAATAAACTAAGGAAACTGTTACTGCTGCCCAATTTTTCAGTATGTGAAAAAGTATTTCTTTTTATCATTTATTAGTTCCATACACTTGTGCTGTAAGTCTCTGGAAACAGAAGATGTGGATGTACTGCTTCTGCGGTATTGTTAATTCATATGTTAGTACTGTGTTTGCCACAGTGGAATCTGCTCCTGTTCCAGGTAGAAATAAACTAAGGAAACTGTTACTGCTGCCCAATTTTTCAGTATGTGAAAAAGTATTTCTTTTTATCATTTATTAGTTCCATACACTTGTGCTGTAAGTCTCTGGAAACAGAAGATGTGGATGTACTGCTTCTGCGGTATTGTTAATTCATATGTTAGTACTGTGTTTGCCACAGTGGAATCTGCTCCTGTTCCAGGCTGAAAGGCTTTTGCTCCCCCCTCTCTTCTCTTTTCAATGTGAAGCTATGATCCAGGAGACAAGAATCTCTTTTCAATGTGAAGCTATGATCCAGGAGAGATGCTCATTTCCCATTACTTTACCACACACCAGCAATTCAAACATTTCTTCGTTGTGTGCCTTACTATGTGTAGAAATCAACAAGTCCCTTCAAGTTAGTATGTTATTCTTACATCTTGGTGAAATCTTCTAAAACACCTAATCTATTTCACATATGATTGTCTTTGTGGGATTTGCATACAACTGCCCACATACAGCTCACTCCTATTTTCAGACTGATAATAGAATTCATTATTTTGTTAACAAAAACTTATACATGGTGCAATCATTATCCCTCAGAATAACTGACAGTTATTCACTGTATGTTTGCTCGTATGGTACCCTACATGTCAAATTCATCATGCTTAACTTCAGCTGCCTAAAAGATAGGTTTGTCTAATCTAATCTAATCTAATCATCCAGATCCTCCATCTAATTCACTGGGACAGACATGCATGAAAAGATGACAATTCATCCCATCTATATCAGACGTCTTTTTGGGATAAACTGCTCTCTCGGGGTGCCTGCTTGCCCTGTTAATTATAAAGGAATTCTAGGTGATTAAGTTTTATTAAAAATCTCATTTTTAGACAGATATATTTAAATAAGAGATAATCCAGCCATTACATGGCAACAGAAGGAGTATTTCTGATAGTATAGTTACACCACCTCCTCAGAATGACACAGACTAAGCAGACAAAAGGTATTTGCTGTCAGCAGTGCCAAATTCAGACTAAGAGTTGTCTGCACAGCACCTTTATCTGGTTTGCTGTTCTCCTACCATGACCCAGCACAGCGACGCCGGCAAAACTCCACACGACAAGCTTGGTCCGAAATGCAACTATAAGAAAGCTGAGTCAATAAATTAATAAACATATTAGTTGAGTATTATAAAAGTTCACAGCTAAGTATGATTGCTGAGATGCAAAAGAATCCTGCTGGATATTAGTGCTTATTCTGCGCATTCATAGTTTATAATCTTCTTTAAATGAGAACTAGAAGTACAGTTCACAGCAAACATTAAAAAGTGTTCTAAGAAATACACTGAAATACAGAGCAGTGTGTGCTGGAACAAACTGGTTTTTAGACCTGTATACAAACATCAACCCCCAGGTCTGAGTAGTGTGGTGGGATGGTAGCAAAAAACAGCACAGGTAAATTTTCTTGTGAATTTAAACAACTCACTTTGCAAAGCCAGACCTTTGATTCTGAAGCCGAAGCAAGGAAAACAGATTCCGACGTTGGCTTAACCACCTGTTCATGTTTTCATGTTAGAAGTTTTGTCCTTACCGAATGTACTTAGAATAAAAATCGTAACAGGTATATTCAGGCCTTTAAAAAGAAACTAATCTGTCCAAACAAAAATAGCAAGAACAACAAAAGCTTTATTTAAAGCTGATACTTATCAGGCAAACATAATATGAAAAGACAGTAATAAGCTTATGCTCCGCTATGCCTACTGGACTCATAAATATTGCTTTTGCTTGCCTCCTCTCAAGTCTGTGATCAAAAGACAGAACACTCTTGGCAATAACACATTTAAGATTAAAGAAGAAAAACAAAAGAAGCCTGGAACAAAAGAAAATTGTTGCTGTGTAGTCAGTATCATCATTTTTATTAAAACTTTTCTTTTTAAGGAATATATGCTCCTGACTGGAAAATAAAGGTCCAGAAGAAAGTAAAATGTTTTGGAAAGGAATTCAGAATGAAAATACAGCTAGAACGACTATATGCAACACTCAAGCCATGTTAGTGCCATATTGCATCAAGTCTGCAAAAAGCTTGCTTTGCTCACCTCACATTAAGATGACAAACTACTGAGAGTTTAGCTTTCCATGCCTCTTCTAAACATTTTATTCATTTTTTTACAGAAACACACTTTTTCTGCTGTGTTTTTGAACTTCTGTTTTCTGCTGTTTAAAAACAGTTACAAATAGTTTGAGTTAGAGGAATTAGAAACATTTCCAACATGTATGCAATTTCCAGAAAGAGTATGAACACCCGATTCATTCCACTGGTTCATACACAATGGTTTAGATCATTTATTTTAGACAGAGTTGTTTCTCACATCTCATCTATAAATCAAGCACAGCTTTAAAGTATACAAATTCTAGAATGGAGTTATTAACCTTGTTTTGAGAACTACCTTTCTTAAAGCAGGCTTAAAAAAAGCCCATACTGCTAAGAACTTAATTAAAATATGTATACTGAAAATTCAGATTTTTCTCAGTAGAAACAATAATAGCTTGTTCTTTCTGTGGCCAAAGTATTTATACAATTCCTGCTTTGGTGCCATTAGGAATTATATACACGCCTCAAATATTAATGAAGATGAAAAACCTTCCTTCTTTATCTGTCTGGTACACTAACAGATCTTAGATTTACAAATAATGTAAGATGAAGTGAATAAAATATTAAAAGTTTCCTCCATAACAGTGACAAAAGCTGCAGGTTGAGTTGAGATTATGATGCATCAAGACATGTAAAACATTTGAACAAGGATTGGTATTAATATATAAATGTATTCTTCACATCCAATGTGAAAAACTTTAAGCCAATTAAGCAGCAGAGACCTGGCTAATATATGTAGTTGATTTTTAAATTTGTATACTATTTATCTGAATTACTGTAGCTTTCCACAGTTACGCAGTTGAACATGAGCGGTTTTGTTCATTTGCAGTCCCCATACAGCCTACAAATTTTGGTTTTCACTTCATTTTATTACACCGCTCCAGGCAAGCAGATTTCCATTAAGCAACAAAGATTGTCATTTAAAAATTATTTCTAAAAGCAAAGAATTCGAGATGACATCTGCCATGTCTTCTATTGGAAAATAATTTTAACCACGAAATCTGACAATGAAGATTCACCCTGCCCTATATATTGAGTAGTAACAGAAACCTATCAACCAGCAATCAACATGCACTTGTGCCCTGTTGCAACTGTCCAGGTTAACTAAGGGGAACTACCATCATTAACGAGAGCAGGACTTAACTCTCTATTGTCAAAAATCAGTTTTGATCTTAGTCAATGATGCAGTTCTTTCGGATGGAAGAGCAAGGCAATGAGTTAAGATCAAAGAAAATCAGGTCTGTAAAAGAGGGAGATGATCCAGTCAAGCCTTCCTGCACTGAGGTGGAACCAATAATACTTGATTTATGCCTGGCAGAAATTTGTCCAATTTGCTCTTTACATCAAGAATTCTGTTTCCTCCTCATCTTCTTTTTTTCCTAGACTAATTAAACTCAGGTTTTCTGTCTTCCTTCACAAGGCTTTTTCAAAAAAATACAAACCTTTTTTTCTTTGTTCCTCTGGAAGCTCTCCAGTCTACCAATGTTACATAGTATGAGTTTCCACATTCTCACTGGAACACATACAAGGATAATAAAAAAAGTAAATCAATCCTCCATTACTTGAAAACACTTATGCAGTGATAGGAGGCCACTTGGTTTCTTCTAAATTTTATTTTCACAGAATCAGAATGACAGAATGGTTGGAAGGGACCTGTGGAGGTCATCTGGTCCAACCCCCCTGCTCAGACAGGGCCACCTACAGCCAGTTGCCCAGGACCATGGCTTTATGTAATTCAGAATTATCTTCTCCATTACTTCACCTGTTTTTTACATTCACACATTTTTTTCAACTTCAATGTAAACAATAAATCAATTCTTTCTAAATCAGCACAATGACATCCTAAATCTGAATTTTATGACACTTATGTGCAAAACTACAGAATTGATTTCTTCACTGCTACAGCAAAGGTAAATTCAATATATTCCGGCTAGCTGGCTGATAGACCTGAGATCTTAAAAAACACATCAATACAGTGGTGTACATTTGTATTGTATTTTGCGGGTTTTGCTATTGAAGGATTAATGTCCATCCCCCACTGCAGAAAGAATATGATCGCATTACTGCGATAGTGCAGTAATATTATGGCTCAATTTCACTTGAATTTACACTATAGCTTAAGAAATGGCTAATAAAGCAGTTTTCAATATAGGAACTAAACTAGTACAATATACGTTACACAATAATGGATAGCAAATTACCACCAGGGGAAAAATGTATGGCAAATGATACAATTTTAATTTATTAAACTTTCAAAACTCCAGCAGAATATTTTTTAGGAAGCTTATATGAACACAAACTCCCCGGTCAGCTCAAGTAACATACCATACTGGCCACAAAAAAGAGCTTTGGATTTTGAAGAAAAACTCATTTTAACTCTTTAACAAGATATGCATCCCTCTTTCTTTGGGTCACTTTGTTCAAGTACCATTAGCCATGGGCAAAATGTCACTGCAAGCAGAATAAACCTTAAATTACCCTTAAAATACCACACTTAACAATAAATATGATATTTAAAACTATTTATTGGCTAATGCACACAAAATATACCTACAATTTCACGAGGTGACTAAGCATTAGTATTATCACCACCTAGGCAAGACAAAGAGAGCCCTTCCCCTTAACTGCTATCATTCATGATAGAAGGGGCCATCCTTTCCATACTGCTACCTGGAAATGATCCTTAACGGTGCCGACTCGACATCTCTTGCTGACTCCATTTTTGCCTTTAGGTTTTCCAACTCAAGTTACTGCTGATTCCTAGCTCAACAATATAACCCACATCTCTCATTTTATCTTATCTCAAGTTATTCTACTCTGTAGACATATTCTCAGCTCTCTCAACCTAGCAGACCCCTCAGAAGCCTGAGCCGTGGTTATACATGCCATATCAGGGATGGGGCTTGGATCCTTGATCATGGCTGAATACAGAGGGAGAGGGGAAGAAGGGAGAAAGAGAGAGTTTTGGCAAGTTGCTTTTTCCTCATGTAGAACACGCCTCTGTATCCACTCCTCTGTTTCTACAAATAGAATGGGAGTAAATTTTGGACCTGCTGCCAAGGAGTGCACTCCAAGTGTCTAACAGCCAGAAGAAATGCTGTACCTAGAAAACCTGAAACACCCACACTGCAAAACCCCATCTGTTCAATAGTATGAATGAAGGCAGGTACCAACACAGCTCAACAAGCCCAGCACTCCATCCTTCAAGCAGAATTCAAGGAATCCAAGTGATTTAAGGACACATATTGATGAAAATGCAGACTTTGGACACATTCCCTACCCACAGACAAACATCCTGGTATCATAACACATCCCAAACAGTAATTTCAGGCTAAAATGTATAAACAACAAAGAACTGGACAAATCAGAGAAAACATATTAAAAACTTCTGAAAAGTCAGCTAAATTGCCTCTTCATGTAGAATGCTAATTAAAATTACTTTAAACTATGAAAGGGTTCATTGTTCATGTAACAAAATATTTTAAAGTTTATTGCTTGACAAACATTTAAGTATATTTAAGGAAAGCACAGAGAAAGCACATCCTTCTATTGAACCATGTCATAACATTTGCTTATATTAGCACTAAGAATCATCATCAGCTGCCTGATTGACATATATGCTTAATTTCAGAGAAAGTCTTGGCAAATTTTTTTTGTGGCATTTAATTTTTACGTTATTATCAACAGTGTGATTATTTGTTTTAAAGCTTGCCTAGCCTCACATTTTATTATTCCTTCCCCAACGCATATTCTAACTTCACAACACTTGAAAAAACAGGATTTACGTACCTAACTCACAGAAGTCTACTATATTTCAAAAGAAAATGCACTCATGATGCTAATACTTCCATTTAAATCAGGGGGGTATGAAAGAAACCTGTTTGACAAAAACCTATGGGAGCCAAAATTAATTTGTGGTTGCTAGTAGAATTTAACAGGGGGACACACAAAATTCCAGAAAGAAGTGACAAAGGCAACTAGAATGCTACAACAAATACATGGTTTTGTTCCTTGTCTGCAGGGTGTTACACTTTTTTTAATAACTGTTCTTTCACTTGAGATAGAAAATTGAAATACTTAAATGTTTTCTATTCATATTGCAAATGAAACATTACTGACTCACTTCATCAAAAAAAATTCAATACCTTTTCTCGTAATTGAGTTACTGAGTGACTGAGCTTAAATAGTCATTTTGCTGATAGAGCAAAATAAGGAGAGGAGATGTGATATTTTACAATTCTACCAACAGGGTGATAGCATTCTATTTGTTAAATACTATCCTTTATAAATTTATCATAAGGAGGGTAACTATTATATAAGAATGACCTAATCTATTATGCAAGTTAGTCCCTTGGTTTCTGATGTATGTTTGCAGCTAAGGAATGACCATGTGTCAGGCTCAACCTAGATATTTTTGTGAACTCCTATCGAATGATGTATGAACCTCATGAAGTTCAACAAGGCCAAGTGCAAGGTCCTGCACCTGGGTCGGGGCAATCCCAAACATGGATACAGGCGGGGCAATGAGTGGATTGAGAGCAGCTCTGCGGAGAAGGGCTTGGGGGTACTGGTGGATGAAAAACTGAATATGAGCTGGCAATGTGCGCTCGCAGCTCAGAAAGCCAATCGTATCCTGGGCTGCATCAAAAGAAGCATGGCCAGCAGGTTGAGGGACGTGATTCTGCCCCTCTACTCTCCTCTCGTGAGATCTCACCTGGAGTACTGCATCCAGCTCTGGGGCCCCCAGCTGAGAGAGTCGGTTTTGTTCAGCCTGGAGAAGAGAAGGCTTCGGGAAGACCTTATAGCAGACTTCCAGTACTTAAAGGAGGCCTACAGGAAAGATGGGGAGGGACTCTTTATGAGGGAATGTAGTGATAGGACAAGGGGTAACGGTTTTAAACTAAAAGAGGGTAGATTTAGATTAGATATTAGGAAGGAATTCTTTACTGTGAGAGTGGTGAGACACTGGAACAGGTTGCCCAGAGAAGCTGTGGCTGCCCCCTCCCTGGAAGTGTCCAAGGACAGGTTGGATGGGGCTTTGAGCAACCTGACCTAGTGGAAGGTGTCTCTGCCCATGGCAGGGGGGTTGGAACTAATGATCTTTAAGGTCCCTTCCAACCCAAAACATTCTATGATAGGATTATATGCCAAAGAATCCTGTTACAAAAAAATAAAAATAGTTAAGAGTTAACCATTGTTCAAGTAAGGTTTTTTCCCCTTTTTTAAATTTGTGTTTACTGAAATGTAACTTCTTTAACTGCTGTTCAATTAGACAGTTAAATATTAATGGAAGACTTGCCATCATTACCATTGCAAAGATGTTTATATGCCTTTTTTAAACGTAAGTATGGAAAGCCAATAAAGAGGAATTAAGTTTGTTGATATTCAGCAGCATAATGGCTACTTTTAAGGTGCCTCAGTCAGAGAACAGAATCCAAAGTACAAAGGCAGAAATACAAAGTCAGGCAAGTACAAAGGCAGAAATACAAAGTCAGGCAAACAAATTCCTTTCATATTCATTTTCATAAATAAAAGCAGGTGTTTCACAAAGGCAGTCCAAAAATCTCCATTTCTTATTTGTTACAATGACAAAGCAAAAATGGAAAATACCCAATTAATTGGATTAAAGCAAAAATGGAAAATTCCCAATTAATTGGATAATTAGGTGATCTCCTTGAACAATTTATCTTCAATAGCTACTGAGTATTTTAACAATATATATGTCAGTGTTTATGAGCATGAGAAAGAAAGGTTATTGTTAATAATAATAGCAATCAAATCTAGAAATCAGATCTGCCTTTTGCCTGTGATAAACTATTATTTTAACAATTTCTAGAAGTAGTAAGGAAGTACAGGAAGTACAGGAGGACAAAAAGCAAACTCAAATTGAGAAGTCAATTATGAGTCTTCAAATTTTTCTTTAATAATCGTAATGTTTATCTGCATAGGTGTTTTTCCAGTTTCCCAATTTAATAGAACAGAATAAGCTGTAAACTGACATAGGTATTTCTGAATTGCCAGAAGAAACAAAAAAAAAGTTTGTCTTAATTAACATAATATTTGCAAACTTCCAATAAATTTCATCATTTTCAATTTGTTATCATTTCTGTCCCAAAATTTCCTTTGTACAGAAACGTTCCATACAACTTCTCTGTCACGAGGCAAACTTTAAAAAAGGAAGGGAAGCATTGAGAAAATAAATTTACTAACCTTTCCGTTCCAAGACTATATGAAAAAGCAAAGCTTGAAGAAGAGAAATCATCAGATAATCTCTTCAGTAATTTCACGCACGTGTAATCTAGCCATGGAACAGAATCTGGCTACGTATTTGTTTTTAAAATTTCAGTGAAAACTACAAACAAGTCAAGTTCACAGAACACACATACTAGATCTGGAATACTGATTACTAGATCAGATCAATACTAAACCTGTTTTCATCATTTTGAAATGGAAGTATCATCACCTTGATTTGGTTCCATTTTATAGATGGACAGAGACCTCAGATTTCCATATATTTCATGCATTAGTACTAAACAGCAAGTCACTCTTGTGACCAAACAACTTAACTAGTAGAAAAGGAATAGAGGTGTGATATTTTGAAATATGGAAAACTAGACTTTCAAGAAAATGCTATTAAGACTGTGGAAGCAACCAACCATTGACAAATTGATAAAACTCAGACAATAACCTTGAACCCAATCTGCCAGGTATGGCATTTGTCAAAAAGGCTGAAACTTTGTACACATGAGACCCCTTAGTCACAATACACCTCAGGAATTAGACCAGATACTGTGAGATTTAATGTTATCTGTCAACAGCTTTCAAAATGAATGCCAGGAAGAGAAACATATATACATATTTTAAAGCAAGTCACAGATGATTTGGTTTAAAATGTGTATCACCTCAGTATTAAAATAATAATACAAAATAAAAAATAATACAAAAATATAACACCCCCCCAAAAAAAACCCCTGTGAACTCCACAGGTAAAAATGTCCCACGTATGCCATTTCTCATGGTCTATTTTACATTAAGAGACAAAGAAACATATATACATATTTTAAAGCAAGTCACAGATGATTTGGTTTAAAATGTGTATCACCTCAGTATTAAAATAATAATACAAAATAAAAAATAATACAAAAATATAACACCCCCCCAAAAAAAACCCCTGTGAACTCCACAGGTAAAAATGTCCCACGTATGCCATTTCTCATGGTCTATTTTACATTATGAGACAAATTAAGTGTATGTGCCTAAAAACTGCTACAATAAAGTAAGCTTCTACATACAATGAGGTTTCCACAGACAGTATTTATCCAAAAAATTCAATTCAAGACTGTCCCTCATAGCACAAAGTAGTCTGAAGATAGTTACAAAAGCAATCACACTGAAAAGTCTTTCTTTCAATTATTTTTTTGGTATCACTACAAAATGCACACATTTTCTTTCTTTACAATAAAAGGAGGAAATTACAGGATATTCTAGTATGTAAAGCTGCATAGTGATAAGTATGACTTTTTAAGAAGCTGTCCCAAATTAAAAAAAAAAAAGCAAGCTTTTGCGTGGTTGGTAACAAACATCAGATTAGAAATGCATTGATAATTTCACAGCATTTCATAATATTATGACACTACTAATAGTTTTTACATATATATATACACAAGTTGATTGAATAAGTTTGATTTTTTTTTTTCTGATGAATAGTACACACAGACAGAAAAGCCTTTAAAATAAAAAAGAACAACTATTACTTATAAAGTGTATTTGGAAGCTGCACAACACTTCTCAAAGCTATACAATATATACAATCAAAAGCTACATCAAGACCTAAATCCTCAGGTTTTCTCCTAGGCCCATAATAACACATGCTAACCACATTCTAAAATGATTTAGTATTTCCATTTGGATTTTCTTGCCCAGAGCAGACAGTCATTTTCCCCCTCTGGTGTCACTCCTGTAACAAAACAGGAGGCAAGATGTACGAAGTTGCAGCTTCTGTAATTTACTGAAACAGAGAGGAGCCCTATGTCATCCTCATAATGCTGGGACCTAAAGGAAGAAAACACTACAGTTTCTTCCATAATACAAATGTAATTTTCCAATACTTGTCACTACCACTACCTACCCTGAGAACTCCAGATGCCATGCAATAGTGCAAGAGCTACCTGACACACCACTGCCTTCAAGTAACAGTCCTTTTTCAGTTACATTGACAAACAATGATTTTTTTTTTGTGATGCAGTAGGTAATGCATAAAATCCCAGACTACACCAAGCAGAATGATTCTCTTCTAGGTTTTGCTGATCGTGCTTACAGCTTAAAATGTCAGCCTTCAGATTTCACAACATTATACAAAATGAATTCTATACCTTCTCCTAATGTAGTCCTCAGCATTTTCTCCAAAGAGAACAGAACCAATCAAGCCATGAAATCATGCTACCTCCTACAGTAGTTCCATCTGAAGGGGAAAAGGAAAAAAAAAACCAAACCACAAACCAAAAATACAACAAAAAACCTTCTAACAATCATGCAAACATGCATCCTAACGCAATCATTTGATTCTGTCTTCCTCATGTGCTGGGAAAAAAACTAATTTACTTGAGGTTATATAAAGAGTCCAGTGTTCTACTCCCATTAAAATCAGCAAAGATCCTTACAGATACCGATTACTGGCTTTTAAGTAGAATACACCACTGTTCTTAATTTAGAAAAAACAAATTACACTAACCACACTATTATACTACATACTGGTTACCAGTCTTGCAAGTCTTCCTTATAGATCAAAACTTCATTTTAAATAAACATATGTTTCCGTTTGGCTTTTTGCCAGGTCATCTGCAGGTGTCCAATTCAGAAAACATTGGTTTTAAAAATCTTCTGCTAAGACTTGGAAATTTAAGCAAAGAACTAGGAAGAAAAAAAGAAAAACAAACAATCACAAGTATCTCCAAGTCAAAGCAATAGTTATCCTCTATTTGACTTTATGTTAATGACTTGTAACTTAGTCTTCTACACAGGAGAGCTATTTTAATTGCACTACAAAATATATTAAGTTACTGCACTATACCTGCAAGTCTTACTATAATAATATTAACTGAAATTTTTCCAAGTCTGAAAAAGAACATGAAAGTCAATAATGATCATGCAATTTTTCTTGATTCTCACAAGGAGCACTGTCTTTCACAATATTCTTGTGTCCACACTGGGATGTTGCAGTCTGGATGGGTGGAAAATCAAACAGGTAAAAAACCAAAATGGTTGGATGATCAGGTTCAAAGGATAGTGGTTCATGGGTGGTACTCTGCCTGGGGGCCAATAACAAGTGAACTACTGCAGGTGTCTAGCCTGTCCTGTTCAACTTCTTTATCAGTGACCTGGAGGCGACAGAGTGCATTCTCATTAACTTTTCAGATGACACCAAATCGTGGGGATCAGTTGATACACTCACAGACAGGGAATCTAAAAATTCTGTCTCCAGTTTTGAGCCCCCAAGAAAAGGAAAGACATTGATAAAGCGGAGCATGTTCAGCAGAGAGCCACCAAGCTGGTCAGGGGCTGGTGCACTAGCTTTGCGAGGAGAAGCTAAGGGAATGAGTTTGCTCAGCCTGAGAAGAGACGTCTCTAAGTGGACTTAGCAGCATGCCAATACCTACAAGCTTATCAAGAACACACACCCAGGCTCTTCACACTGGTACATGATGAGTGGACAAGAGATAATGGGCATAAGATGAAACAAGACAGATTCAGACTGGATAGAAGAAGAAACTTTCTCCCAATGAGAACAGGCAGGCAGTGGAAGAGGCTGCCTAGAGAGGTTATACAGTCTCCATCTTCAGAAGTCTTCAAGACCCAACTGGATAAAGCCCAGCGGAACCTGGTCTGACATCATAGTTGGCCCTGCTTTGAGTAAGAGGTTGGACTTCCGGAGGTCCCTTCCAACTTGAATTACCCTATGATCAAGGATGTGATCCTATGATCTATGTCTTCCAGTTAGTGAAGATACAAAGACATGGATACTTGCCTTAACAAAATGTCCAACTTTTTTAGGTTTCTTATACATAGGCAGGCTTATGCTCAGAGTACGGAGTGCTTTGAGTAATTTTCACTAACTATAGTAAAAAGGATGGTCAAAGAAGTGGCTACTCTCCCCAGTTCTTTGCCTCGACCTCAGCCCTAGTACAAGTCAAAGCTGTCTGCAGAATTGCCCTTTACTTTCAACAGCTGGACAGGCTGTCTGAAATATATGGCAAGTAAGTCTCAAGGCATCATTCTCTAGACATAAAAGGCAGTATCTCAAAAGAAAGATAAAGAAGTCAGTCCAAAAAATTTGCATCTGTGGGGAATTCATTCAGACGAGGCATATCACCAAGAATGCTGATAAAATTCTCATGTAAATTCACTGTGCAGTCTGAACAATACAAAGAAAGCATTTCCCTCCCTCCCTCTTCTTCCCTCAACTGGTGTTAGCTTTTAACCCATCATTAACCATGTAACCCAAAAAGACATATAAAACAGCTTTTAAAGTTCAGCATAGTTTATGATATCTTGATGTGCTATGGTGCCATTAAAAGCTTCACATGCAGATAAAAGCTACGAAATCAAACTCTAAAAAAACCTAATGATCTCTGACAAAAAATGTAAAATTAAAATGAAAGATGCATTATTAATATAACCTCTCACTGGAGAGTGTCAGAAAGAACTCTACTTATTCAAGGACACAATCATACAAATTAGAGATGTGAACTGGAAAATGACCCAATACACTATAAAGTCTTTCCTCCTGCTGCCAAAAAAAATATTCTGTATCACATATTACCCAGTGTTTTAGCCTAGCTAGTTAAAAGCAGATTAACTGTTTTCTTAGTGTATTTCCTGTCACTAAGGTAAGGATTCCCAATTCAAGAGTCATGGCTCAACAGCAGCACAGACAAGTTTCAGACGGTCACAATTACTCTGCTATGTTAAGTGAAAAAAGTCCTACTGTAAGCAGAGAAGCATACCTACAGGAAAAAAACTTGATATTGAAAAAAATGAGAATGATATGCTGGCATACAATTGTGCTTGTAGAAACTCATAGCATTTTCGCAATAAATGATTTGTTAATTCTGGTAACTTCTGTATTAGTCCCAAACAAGTTATAATTTTCAAGTAGACAAGATGATGTTAGAGGGTTTCTATAATGGAGGACAGGCCAAAGACAGCAACCCTGCTTTCAGACTCATAAACTGAATATCACATTTCACAACGCTACAAAATAAAAATTACCATTTTTATAAACTTCAGCGCAAGATGAATACAGAGCACTTGCTGACAAGCCATTAAGTGCGGCACTGCTACTGGGCAGTGTTATAATTAAGTGAAAAGCCTATTTTATTGGTTAATTATCATCTCTCATCTACAGTGCTCTATTTTTGACTATTTGATGGAAATGGAACACATGCCATATGTCAGCAGGATATAACAAATACCAGTACCATCCCATAGATCTTTCCAATCAACAATCACTCGCACAAACAGCTCTGTACAGCTTATCTTTGGCTATTTCTCTTCCTGCATTTAGTGTCCCTATGTCTGGACTGAACTAAGCTGTATCCATTATCAGTACTTTAACTCCCATTTTTGGTTATGCAAAATACAACAATCAACTGCAGTTGTGAAGTTTGGTGCCAGAAGTAAGGACACCAATCCTAATTTTTCCCTGGGAGTTAAACATGCAATGACAGTGAAAAAATCTCTAAAAAGTCTGCCTATTTCCATCTATTAGAATTTAAATGCTAGAAAAGCATCACCTGATTGATGTTAAGCTCTTTCAGTACTACAAACACTTTCCCTTCTAAAACACTGAATTTCCACATTTGTGCTGGAACATAATATAAGGCTGCAACTTACAACTCCCTAAGGGAATCATGTCAATTGGCATTTTAAAAATTAATTCAGTGACCTACAATAATACGAGTTTCTTATGCACAATATTTGTCAGTAGACAACATGGGAAGTTCAGAATTCATTTAGAGAGCCAAGCTTTATAAAGGCAAGCAAGAATATTCTTGAACTGCTTCCTCTAACTTCGTAACTGTTTTATGGTGAATGTCTGTAATATAAGAGCAAGGAAAAACTGAATATATGAAAGGGATCTGCACGCAGTATGGTATTTAAAACAGGAAGGAAAAAGGAAAAAAAAAAATCCTGGCAGTATATGCCCATCCGGCTACATTATTGACCTGGTGAGACATTCAGAGCTTGTGGAAGTTTTGCAGATCTTCTGGAAACTATAGCATGGTAGGTCTCATACGTACTTGCACAGCTCATTTTTAGTCACTATAAAGAAAATTTGCAACCATAAGCAGGTCTTTGGGGACAGAAGGCCCCATCTGACAGAGGCCAGAGGAAATGGCCTCAAGTTGTGCACCGGGGAGGTTTAGATTGGACGTTAGGAATGATTTGTTCACCAAAAGGGTTGTCAAACATTGGAACAGGCTGCCCAGGGAAGTGGTGGAGTCCCCATCCCTGGAGGTCTTTAAAAGACGAGTAGATGAGGCACTTAGGGACATGGTTTAGTGGGTGGTGGTGTTGGGTCGACGGTTGGACTCGATGATCTTAGAGGTCTTTTCCAACCTCAATGATTCTATGATTCTATCTAAAGAGGCTTAATATCTAATTATATCAGCACTCCCTCCGTCTGGTCTTACATTTCACTGAAATGTCAGAGGCAGCACTTCACTGAATGGCTTGTGTAAATGAACCAAGCACAATGAGTTGCCTATAGTTTCCCGGGGTTTGCTGTAGTAAGTATAAGTTATCTTTAGAAACAGCTTTTTTTAAAGTGATTCCCACTGGTTCATGAAGCATGTTATACTGTGCACATGACTTTGGTTTATCAATAATACAGGGTTAGCATGGGATGGAGTTATCAAAATTAGGGTTTAGGTATAAATGTATATGAAAACTGAACATGTTCTAAGCAAGGATGAGATACTCATACAATTATAATGCATTCAAATATTGGAATATTCAATATACTCAACATTCACAATGAAACCAAAACATTAAAGTCACATGAAGACAGAAGCAGAGCAGTCACTACTGAAACCTTAAGGAAAAAAGTTACAACTTTTAACTTTAAAAATCCTGCTTATAAAGCTACTCTCAAACATTTAAATGACACAGGCAAGAACCAATGCTTTTTGTTATGAAAACATAATAGCTTACATCTGAACTATCTGTGTAAAATGAAGTACCTATAGAAGCAACCTGCAAGAAGTGATTATTATTCCATGAAAGGATAATACAGTACATATTGTCAACCTTCCTATTTTATCATCGAGCCTGAGGCAGCAAACAGTTCAGAAAGTGCTTCGTATGCAATTGCCATCTGTCCTTCAAGGATAGTCTTCATTTCCAAACAGTACTAAAAATATTTGAAATGTTGGAGAGGAATTATTTTCAATTCCTACACAGCATTTAACTCTCCATACTTATCACTGGGCAAATGTAACACTTTCTTCCTCAAGGAGGTAAGTACAAAGCTTCCCCACTCAAATACTATTATCCGCTTTTTTCTGGACTAGACAGATATTTTTAAATCAAGGAGCCTTTGCCATCCCACACCATATCTCTGCATAACACCAATTTTCATTTGGTCAAATATACAACATCTGACTGATATTATGAAAATTAAGATTCCCAGTAACATTAAAATATTTGAATTGAATACGTTAGTTCAAACACACCAAAATGGCCACTATCACAGAACAAAGAACTTAAAGAAAAATCTAATACTATAGTAAGACAAAAAGAATACAAAGGGATTGATTTCCTACCTAAGATTAGCTTGCCTTTTTTTTTTTTTTTTTTTTTAATATGTTCTTTATATAATGATCAGGTTCTGGCTATACAGTCCATTTCACTCATGGAGAGTTGTATTCTATCAGCCATACCCACAGTTCCAGCAGAATTACTGTCACTTTCTATAGAGTCACATGAATGTAAGCATCTTCAGAAATATGCACTGATCCTTCTTGAGCAACTAGCCAGGAAAATTAGGATATGGTCAGGTGCAGCGTCTCCCTACATCACAGACTCTCAAACGGGGCGCTTGAACTTCAATAACACTTGCTATTTTAATACTTCTGTTCTCCTCTTAAACAAACAAACATACATACGTCATGGTGCTACATAATACCAAACTGGAACTCACAGAAGGCTATGTGTTCTTCATTACTGGAGATACTCAAAATGCCTGGTTAAGTCCCTGCACAACCTGATCTAATATTAGCTCTTCCTTAAGCAGGTGTTTGGACCACAAAACTCCAAAGTTGTAAGTCCATAACTCCATAGTTAGGAACTAAACTATTTTATGATTATCAGAGAAGCAAGGAAGCCAGACCCCTAAGAATGAGAGAGAGGGAAAAATAGTATTGCAGGAACTAAAGGCCACTAACAAGCCAAAACCAATGTTACGTTGATGAATGGTAGGAAGAAAATCAGATAAGTATCTGACATCTGTATGGGAAAAGCTGGAATCCACCTGAAGTAAAAAATAAATTTCACTGATAACTACTTTTTTATTTTTGCTGAACCTGTACCTACTGATGACTTAACCAGTTTCTAAACAGAGCCAGATTGAAAGTGCAAGCTCTAAACTGAAATTGCAATAATACTGAAACCCCCAAAAGAGACACTTTTGAAAGACTGCAAATTAAACTGCAAAAAGTGAAAGAATTCCTTGAAGAATCTTTTATTCATTTTAAACTAATAAGTCAGACTTATAATTAAGGCGCTTGGCAGATTTCATTATAACAGATCAGATACTAATTCAGTTCAGATAGCCAAAGCTGTGGGGTGGAGGGTGAGGGGCAAGGAACTAACAAAAGATATGACTTCACACTTGGAAAAGAGTGATACGTGATATGGCAGGCTGCAGAAATTAATGAGGACAAAAAGAAAATGCTCAAAAGAAAAAAAAAACCCAAACACAAATACACTTACTTTGGCTACAGAAGAAAATAAAAAATGGAAGAATACAAAGTAAAAACTTAGGAGAACCCTCACAAAGGAAATACTGCTAGAAATACCATAAGACAAGAAGCATATGGGATGTAGGGCCACACATAGTATTTGCAAAACAATGTACAACTGCAGGTGATGCAGCCAAGAGCTGCCACCTCAGATTAAGGAGAAAACAGCCACATCTAGCAAGCATACATACGTACAGTGCATCAAAAAAACAGCAGATACAGCACTGCAAACCTGCTGAGAGGTGATGCCTGCAAGATCCAACCTGGAAACAGATACTTCTTAGAAATAAAATAAAGCCTTATGAGTTTAGAGCTGAATTTAGACAATCTCAGGTAAATGTTATTTCTGGAAAATGCTTTAAAAACGTAACTAGAATCAAAGCATTGATATAGAAGACAACTAAAATTGAGAGCTTAGAGTAAAGAATTAAGGATTATATGACTCCAAACTAAGGTGGCTAAAACAGAACTAGGTAAGCTTTTTTTTTTTAACTGTTATGATGAACAGAGATAATACAATCTTTTAGAAATTCTAAAGCTTTAAATTTGGTTCAGTAAATACCAGTACAGAAAAATAGAAAAGTAAAAAACTGTGTTGATATATCAAGATTCTAGTGACCCTTTATTTTTACAATATGTTTTCTCAAAACTAGCATTATACCCTCTACTACTTCCACCTCTGGAAGAGAAGGGTAAATTGGAATGAAACGCATCAAGATGACTTGAAGGGTATGAGAAGCTCCAGAAAAATTCTGTCTTTTCTTTCCAGGAGAGTAATGTAGTATTTCAACCAATGTAGAGAATGCAAGTAAGACTAGAGACTGCAACCTCTTCTTCCACTGTCCATCTCATTAAACCTAGGCTGGGTTGTCCTGATGCGTGCCCTTGCTCTGGGAAATGCAGAGCTGAGAAAGGCCTGAGCAATGCGTCATGACAGCTGCACCAGACACAGTCCTTCCTTCTCCTTGCAGATCAGGCTCACAGGCTAGCACAGGGCACAGTCCCGATACAAGGAACAAGGCTGTCAGGAAAGGAGGAGGAAAACACTTCAGGAACGGAACCAGTAGAAACAAGAGGAAGGTTCTTCCTTCTGCACTTCAAGTGCCAGAGATAAAACTATTTATCTGCCCACAGAAACAAAGCGCTGGCTAGGAAAAAGGGGAGAACTGGAAACCCCTGCTGAAAACAGATACACCTGACTAGGAGAAGGAAAAAAGTGTGGGTTGCCTGGACAGGATCACAAGGAGGTGGATTTCCTGGAGTATGAGATACAAAGGTTATTGTGAGGAAGAGGAAAAACAGTAGATTGGTTTCAGAGTAAAACATCCATAAACAAGGCAGGAGAGCTAGTTCAAATTCTCTGAACTTTTGATAAGCGTTTCAGGAAAGCCTAATGAGTGGACCCCATAGGAAAGTGGGAGAGTATCTAATTCATTGATCTGGAGTAGGTTTAATTATGTGCAATGAGCCCTTCAGAACACAAGTTTCAGGTGATAGGGAGCTTTGGCCATGCTACCAAATGTGGACATTCCCAAGGAAGCTTTACTGATAGAAATTAAATACCAAGAAAATTTATATACCACCAGGATTAGATGGATTTTCAGAAGATATATTCTGGACATAAGTGCTACAGGTCTCTTGAATAACTTTAAAAGCTATCATGAAGGAGATTCTTCCCCAAGAACAGAAAATCCAAATTATGGCACGTGTTTTCTAGCACTTGCTAGAAAAACAATGGGCACGTAGCTAAAACACCATAAGATGGCAACTGCTTCCTTTACTTCAGAGTAAATATACAATTTCAGCTATACATGTATACAGTAACAAACTAATTAAATGAAAAGTTCACATGGAAAATAAAAACTAGATGGATGGGGTTTGACACAGCTTTGACACAAAAATCAGACTACAATTGGGAAATAATATTTACAGAAAAATGTTTCCTTTATCCTCAAGAAAGATACACATTATTTCATATAAACTAAAAAAGTTTATAGTGAACAGTTCCAAAGGAAAAACGTGGCTTGAAATCCTCCAGGATAAATCTCTCTGATGAGGAATGATCCGAGTTCATTAAACTTTACACAGCGCATTCTTCACTACAAAAACAACACAGAGAAAGAGGAGAGAAAAAAGAGAGAAAAAGAGTGCATGGGGGAGAGAGGGGGGAAGGGGAGTCTGAGGGTTTTTTGAATTCTGAACTAGGATGTAATTCCAAATATAAATTAAGTCAAAATAACACAGCAAAATTTTCTTTATTCTGCCAGCAGAGGTAGTTTCTTTCCTCCTTTACTTGTTCTATCAGTATCATGAAAATGCTAAAACAGCAGCTGCTTTTCACAGAGTGGAAGTGAAATTAAGCAGACTTGCTTGGCAGCTTAACTGCTAATTAGAAAAAAACTGCTTCAGTTTGTAAAAGATTTTGCCCTGTATCTTAGTGAATCAGCCTCCTTCCAAATTTCATGAAGACCCTTGCTGGTACATAGCTGACAAGCAACCACCGTTTAATTTTTTTTTTTTTTTTTTTTTCCTCTATAAAGCAATTTTTTGTTATGGTACTTATGAGCATATGAGACCACTAACTCATGCAATATTCACCTCAGTACTTAATACAAGCTAAAAACAAGTTAAAAGTATATTCTGATAGTATGGTATATTGTCAGAATAGATATGTAGCCACAGCAGTTAGCAGAAATGTTTCTGTCAATCAAAACTCAAATGGTAAAAAGATTATAGACACTGTTTTCATTCAGAAGGTATCTTTCCATATCTATATGCAAATCTGTAATTATAAAAAGTCTTTTTTTCTATATGCAATATTTACAACATATATCTGCTTCATATAGAGACTCCAGTTTCCATTTATTATACTTTAAACTGAAATGTGTCTTATTTAGCAGGAAATCAATTCTCGCCCTTAATTCTATCAGAGTATGAGTTGTCTGCCTAGAAAGCAATACATCAACTATGAATTTATGGCTCAATATGAATACCAGCCCATAGCTAAAAATTTGCAGATCTATATAACCAAGCACATTAAACAGTCCTCCTGGGTAACGTACAAGCAGAAGTAACTCTCATAATTCAGCACACACTATGGGAAGAGCTATTACAACCACGTCTGTTCACCTTTTTTGGTCCAATCCATTTTCAAAAGAAGCTGTGCATATTGTCAACATAATGAATGAAATCACAAGACTCCTCATAAATTTTAAATGTCCTAAGGGGTTTCTTCACCTTCATGTGAAATCTGAGTACTGTATGCTTAAACTGGTGTGTTGTTTTTTTTTTTAAATTAAATTATGCATTTTGATGAATGTGCCCTTTTATTGGCTACGTCAGCATTATGTAAAATGCCTGAAAGTGAAAACATTCAGCAATATTATAGCTGTGTTTTCTTAGATTAGTCCTGTTTTACTGTATAATCCCTTCAAACTGCACCGGTTTTCATTACAGTAGAAGCTCTTCCCATATATCTTCCATCATGCCTTAGAGATTCTATTATTTATTTTAGTATGACGAACACTATAAAAAGAAAATATTTTTTAAAATGTACCATGAAATTCCTTAAGGAAGGGGTTTTCATATCATTCTAAGAAAATAATCTATGAATTCTAGTAAAAGAGAAAGAGCATCACTTCATTGTAAATACAGGATAAGAATACCGCATGTCTTCTGTTCTGTCAAATGTAGTAACACAGAATATATTTTATTCTCTGTAAAGCAAATGTTCCCTAGAATAATCCTTTTATAGAAGGAAGCTTTGCTGGGTTATTTTTATAACTGAACAAGAAAGCAACCAAGTGAGTACGTCAGTGTTGGTCAGAGTTTGGTATATTTAGTAAAACAAAATCTTTGTTCCTATTATACAGCAGCCTTCAATATTGTCATGACATTCTTTCATCAGTAAAAGGAAAATATTTGAGAGGCTGCAAGTTTCTGAAGTTAAACCAGTAACTGTAAAAAATAAATCCATTGTGCGATGAAAAGTACAAAACCAGATTTACTTAAGTTTAAAGACTACCATTTTCTTCAATACACCTTGCTCCTCTCCCTGAACCATTACTGTTTCCACTAATTTTAACACACAGCAGAAAGGTATCACAGCAGGATTTAGTAAACAACAAATAAAAGTATTAGCTACACTATGAATCATTAGTGTGAGAAATAAAAAAAGAACAGCACAGGTGTGGAGTTCTTTGAGTTTTTTGTTCTGTCATTTGGGAAAAAGTATTTTTTGTAGGATTCATAATAAACTTTGAAGCTTGACAGCAGAATTTTAAACGATCATAAAAAAACCCTACATAAAAACAATACATCTGGCTACAGGCATATTTCTCACTATAATACAGCAGCGAAGTTTAATTTTGAAAGTAATTTCTTTTCTTTGAATGAACCTTTCTCCTGCCTGCATATTTTGCATAAATTTCACAATGATGGTCTTCACAGATGCAAGTTGGGAGTATAAAAAAATGGCAGAAGTAACTAAAAATCAAATAAATATACCTCATCCTAAGAGCACCATCACTAAGTCATCATGGATAGGAAGAAAAATTATCATGGCATTCATTTTCCTCTTCCAGAACTACTTCTTCAAATACATCTTGACATCACTAAGATATAAATTTAATACTAGATACAAACCATGTAGCTTGGAGCTAACGATAATGGAAGACACAATGTTAATGTCGGAACTCAATGTCTGGTCTATGGATACCATCCTACAGTACATGAAGTACAGAAACTGGAGATCATCTTTGAGTATTTCTTGTTTTGCTACAATATCTATGCAAAGGAAGGTGAAGTTTGAGCGAGAAACACACTCTTCACATAACTGGCAACTTATGTTTGAGAAAAGTGAATCTGGAGAGATTCTTCAATTCTAACCGATGCTCTGAAGACTGTGCTCAGACTTCCATATAACCCAACCTGGATTCTACATAAAGAGCTACTGAGATATGTAACACTGGCACAATTTTCAGCTAAATCTGAAATCCAAATTTGAAACCTAATACTCAGATGCATGATTTGTGATAGTCCCTGGATGAAGAACAAAAAATACCCGGTAATTTTTGCAGTTTGTTGCCACAGGAAGTTGTAGAAAGAGGTAACATTTAGCAGTTTATGGATCAGCTGTCCCTGAATTTGTTTAGTTTTTGAAAGATGCTGGACAGATTCAGGGACTATATTAATGGAAAGAAGCATATCCAACAGCTGTCAATGCTGAGGAACTACAAGGGGAATGGACCACAGATAGAGAAACCACATGACACTTGCCACCTTCTTTCGCCAGTTTTGGAAACAGATGCTGGAGTAAACGTTTTCTTTGTCAGAGATTTCCAATAAGTAGCCTTAGATTTCATTGGACTTATAACATCCACATCTCAATTTCTGACTGTCCATCTTATTTTGGCAATTGCTGTGCCAGAAACTTAATTTATAAATCTGTGGTTTAAAAGATCTCCCAGCTACCCTTCTACCAGAGCCCTCACCGAAGGACTTAATTTCAAGATTTACTTCGGCTTGCAGTAAGTTGCGGCTAGGCCAGCTTTCACGTATTTGTTCCTAACTGAAGGTACTGCTCCTTTTAAACCTTCCACACTTAAAAAGAATCAAAATTATTCTGTGTTTTAAAAGTGTTATGAATTTTTACTTCAATTTTATAATCTCATTCTAGTGCAGAATAAAATGAACCACAAACCTTTTTCTACATGATGAATGCCATTTCTTGGTAATGTTGTTTTTTCGAGTAAAATCTCTGTCAGGTACTTTTAAGATGCATACAACACTATGTCCTTACAACCATCTACCATATTTAATGGAACATAAGCCCTTATGTAACACTGATGTCTCCATAAATTCGTATCAGTAATTTCATGAAGTTTTTTCAACTTCCTTGCATCAATTTGCATTCTATTTATCATTCCTTATGCTCACTTCACAGGTCTATACTGCACTTTCCAATAGCCTACCCTTTTTAAATGTCCAAAAGCTTTAGCTTAAAAATCTGAGAGATTATTATTGCCTGTTATTTTCAGTAAAGCTTATCCAATAGGAAAAAGTTATAATACAGTGCTTAGTAGATTTACAGCCAGGTTGGTTATTAATGGGGACAGGTAGCCTGAGAAAGGAAAGGAACAAGAAGAAACCAGGAGAGAAGTAGTTAAAGGGCATTATCTGCTCTGACAGATTCAGAGAGAACTGATTATCCTAATAACCTCAATCACTTCTGAAACTGTTCCATACCCATGCTAAATGTAGGTACCAATAAAGGAACTAAGGGTCGGAAGTTCCCATTACAGTCAATACTATCGATGGAGCCTGGATTTTGATGTCCCACTTCTAATGTGTCTCTCTGAGTAGAGATGAATCTCTCTGTTATAGTAATACACCCAGTGTTAATGCAGTACACTACTAGGCAAAGACGAAGTTTGGTATTGTACAGTGGCCAAAGTCCCCGTACGAAACACTGTACGCTGTTTCAAAGTGCAAGAGCCTAAACAATAAGTATTTAGTTAAATATATATGTATTGAAATGAAAATATTTCTTTCAATTCATCACTTGTGTGAGAACTTCAGCATTCTCTTTTAAACCCTTGTCATAAAATACAGCTTGAAAATCCTCTTAGATCAATGTGGTGAGAATCTAATTAAATCAAGTTACTGAACTGTATCCATAAACAGTGGTTTTAATTCTGTCAACTTAGTATCACTAATGCCACCCATAAATTTTGTCATGTTTACAAAGAAACCATGAAAAAGTCACAGTTTCACTACATAATAAGTTATGCTCTCTTGTGTGACTTTAATGGGCTCTGTTAGGATAACAGCAGCCAGCCAATTTAAAATTTTCAGGCTTCATTTTGTCGGCATCTGTGATCGTGATCCAAGGGGTCATTCATTAAATTATGACCTTTCTTATTCTGTGTGGTTTAACAGATAGAGAGGAAGGAAAGGAAAAAAAATACTGATGTAAATACAAGAACAGTAAGGAAGACCTCCAATATTATTTAATTACCTGCAAGTTTAACTCATTAACAGATGCATTATCACAACAGCATGAAAATTTGACTGTAACATTGAAGACCCTTGTTGGTCAGCTATTACAATCTCACAAAAGGAGGCTCCAAGATATGTACGGTGAAGAGTAAGAGATGTCACCCTGAAATTTAAGATATAACGTGGAAAATATTTTTTCTGAGCATAAGTAAATTGCATGTAAATAATCCTTAAAATTGTATGGTGAAACAAATTCACATAATTTCATTACTATTTGGTCACCTAGCTTAGGGACAGTAGTGGAAAATTCATATAGAAACATGTTTTTAATCTAAATTAAAATCCATGGCTTGTATTTGGCCCATCATTTAAAACAAAAAGTCTAAGGATAACTGATAAAAACTCATTTCTGGAAGTGCTCATTTTTCTCCATTGACTAGAGAGAAATTCTGGTGCGTAGGCTTGATTTATGATATCTAACTACTAAAACAATAGAGATAATTGGAGTAAGTTTAACACAGAAACTGCCCTTGAGGCAACAAAGAAATCTATGTGGAGTTTCTTGAACAATTAATGCTCTTGTCCAAAATCAGCATCCTTAGGCATGACAAAATATAAATAAGAATAAAATAATAGCCTCTTCATCCTTAAGACTTCAACAGAGACTCTTCAAATGAAAAAAAAACCCAAGTCAAAAGATGCTATGAAGAGAGGAAATAGATTTGCTTGCTGGCCAAACTTTAACAGATGAACTAGTCTGCTGCAAGCACTGAAAAAGGAAAGTATTAATGTAACCTGTTTGTTTAAGGAAGTCTGCAATGATAAAATAGAACAAAACAAAACCAAATCAGAAGTAAAATGAAGATGTCACAACTCCTCCTCTAGAATCTCTACTGAATAGACATGCCACCAAAATGCAGCTAGGATCAACAGCAACAGAACAATCTCACAAAGTGTCAATCGTAACTTTTTTCTCCATCACAGGCCTGTTCTCAGCTTCCTTGTTTTCTTCCTCATATTTCTGCATGTATTTATTAGGACTGGTTGAAAGTGGCACGATTGACATCCCAAGATTCACACACTCAAATGGAGTGGGGGTTGAAAAACAGTTCGTTGTCCAGTAGGCACAGCATCTGTGGCTTGGGTAGGACCTTGGATACAGATGCAATCTAAGCACCAAAAACCACTAACTGGAGACAAACCTAAATATGTGTTTCTTTAGCATCCCTCTACATAAATCTCATAATCGCATTGGTTGCAGTGCTACAAATTGCCTTCAGCTTATTAGTATCCTCCTGAATATAACAATCCAAAGACAGCCAGAAAACAACTTTAGAAAGAGATCTCATTTGCCTGTAAATACACAAGTCAGAATGGTATTTTTTTTTAAACCAGCCCTAAATTGAAAAAACCCTCATATATATTTCCTATTCATTACTAAGACACTGAATAATCCCCATATCTGACTAGAAGCTTACCATTCTATGGGGAGGACCTTCAGCTGCTGCATGCACACTCTACACAATCTGATGAACAGGGATTTTGTTTTCAAATACAACACTGTGTCATTCTAGGATCTAAAAATTTTGTACACAATATAGACCATAAACACTTCCATAAATCAACACATTAAAAGAGTATAAATACCATTTTTTAATCTTTGATTTTTTAATAAACCATAAAATAAATACATTTAGCATTTTCCCTTTTGCTATTTTTTAAGTCTTCTGATTTTCTGAACAGGTTTAAAATATATATTGGATTTGGACCCTAAGGAGAAAAAGTTGAGAGTAATCTTCTGGGCTGTAGGTTGGAAGTGCAAGATGGGGATTACAGTCTCTCTTCTCACAGGCAACATGAAACTCATATGCTCTAAGGAATTACGACAACAGAGATTCCAAATCTTTTCATAGTCTGGGTTCTCAGCAGCACCAACCACTGCTTTTGTTCCAAGTCACCCAGGGAAAGGAAAAAATGACTGACTTTCGTAAAGAGCATACACATTTAAGAACTTTTGCAATGGGTGTGAGTGATATGCTGCAGTCATTCTGCTACTGCATGCCAACTGTTTCAAAATATGACCTCTATGTGTCTGTAACTAATATTTCCCAAATGGATTATGTAATCTGAAATTAGTCTACAAATATTACATACGCGTAATAAGTATTATTAAATTATTATGCAAGCCTCTTATTTGCCAGCATGTATATCACAGATACTTTTTTTTTTAATTATAATCTCACTAATTTACATCCATTAATAATTTTGCTATTACAGTTCATGAATTCCTAGTGTGGCTAATTTTCTTCCTAAGTTAAGGATCATCTTGAATATCAGCTATTTGTACTAGTCTACATTTGTTCACCATTTTTACTTGGATCAAACTTCCGCAGCAATCTCCAAAATCAGTTCATTCTTAGAAACTCTTAGAAAACACATGGGAGACCTATCAGGAATATATGAATACAGGAATCATAAGCCAGTTGTGTTCAAAGTGCATGTTTAAAAAAAGGGTTCTTCGTGAGATAACATTAAAAATTGTACGACTTTTATCTTCATGTAGATGAAGCTCATGACAAAAGCAGGACAGACATGTTTTATTCGTTCACTTTGTCAACTGCAAGTATAAGACAAAGAGAAAAATAGTAGAATCTTTACTGAGCCCATTCCAGTATCAGTCATATTACTATTAACATATCATAAAGCAGGAGTATAACTGGTAGATTAGAGATACCAAAATGGGTTATTTCTAGCCTGAAGTAATGCTTTGTGCTAGTAAGACCAAATGCTCTGTACATGCTGCCTGAACACCAGGGGCTGACATGTTTGCTAGCCCTGCCGCTACCATCTAGACAATGTACTTGTTGCTGGGACACAATACCTCATGAGCTTTAGCAAACAGTATGCAGCTGCACACGAGTTGAAACAAGCCACACAGTAGAGGTAAATGTAGTTGCTAGCAGAAATTTCTAGAATAGCCTAGGAGGGCTTTTACAAATCAGGACATGAAGAGTCCCTTCAAATTTAAATTTCCCTTGGCAGTTAACTGCTGCTGCATTAGCAAATGTTGTGAACTGAAAAGCCCTGCTGAGTTGCCTTGCATACAGTTATAGCACCGCTGAAAGGAACACAACTGTTAGAGTCTTTGCACAAGTATATTATATTCAAATGTGTCAATTTCTTCACATACAGACTAGAGAGATATATTATGTTATGCCTGATCACTAACTACAGGTAAAAGATGATTAAAACATACATAAAAACAAACACACAAAAAAAACTTGTTAAGTGTTATAAAGGAGAAAAGTGGAAACTATTTAGAATTAGACAGCTGGAATAATGGTGGCAGATTTTAGAAAAGTTGGAGACAACAGCTCCTAAGCTGCAGACCACAGTCCTCCAGTTTTAAGGTAAGACAACACAGAATCAACTATTACATTGTCTAAATACTTACATAAACCTCAACACACTTTACGCATTCACAAACTAATCTCTTCAACATCAGAAATGGCCACAGAAATACAAATGAGAACTGACCAGAAGAATAAAATTGAAAGGCCAGCTACTCAAAACTTTCTCAAAGATAACCACTGAGATAATGCCTCAAAAAGGACAGACGAAAAGGGAAATAAAGAGGAGGAAATATTCTATATGAACATGCTCAGCTGTTTCAATTATCAAAACTAAAAAACACCTAGACAAAGTTTCAGATATTAAGATGCACTTCTTTCCTGCTAAATTTGGGTTCAGACATTCAGAGGTCCTTTGTTTTGCTAGATCATGTTTAACTTAATGTTAGCTAACACATTTTCACAACATCATAAATTTCTTCCAGTAAAGACTCATCCCAACATCACACCTTCCCATCATGGTCAGTTTTGAAACATATGGAATGAGATGCTCTCTCTCTCAATTAAGCAGTAGTACTGCAGCCCTGCTGATGCACAAAAAGCATCGTCTGACCACAGGAATGCATAAGGTTTCATGCAGTAAGGGTGACAAGTGTTAAGTCAACTTATTTAAAAAATCTAGCTAACATTCAATACTACAGTCCGGATATCATGGGATAACGTAAAGGTCAAACATTATCCTAGAAGGTCACAAGAGGCCCATGAAAGATTATTGTTCTTACAACTTCCTGGCTTTGAAAGGTATTTTAAATATCATAGAATCATAGAATCATTGAGGTTGGAAAAGACCTCTAACATCGAGTCCAACCGTCGACC
>NW_008796110.1:9523369-9543466 GCF_000699145.1 Aptenodytes forsteri | reverse complement strand
GGGGCACCATCACTTCCCTACTCCTGCTGGCCACACTATTTCTGATACAGGCCAGGATGCCATTGGACTTCTCGGCCACCTGGGCACTCCGGGTCAGGCCCATCGATCCAGCCTGTCCAGGTCCACAATAAACGTATGTCAAACTATACCAACAGCCCCCTTCAATTCTCAAAGGTGTGCATGCTGTTCCTATGAAGTAGTGGTTATACTGACCTAGAACAATCTATATTCTTCACAAGTTTTACAAAGAAATCACAGCTCACAGTGAGGAAAATGTAGTTAACAACAAAGTCAGCATTTCATGTTTTATGGAAGCTATTCCTATTTTAATCAGAAATCTGAAACCATCTCGTCATAAGCTGTTTGGAACAATGAACCTAAGTCTCTAATTCTGTCTCTAATTCTGTCTCATGGATTCAGCTAAGCTATTACCAATTAAGGATATGGAATATAATTTGTAATTAAGTTTTCCCCTTTAATGTTAAACAGATAAGCCTTTGAACTCAAGGAAAGTGTAAACTAATACAAATCTGCTGTAGAAAAAATACTACTGTCAGTGTCCTACAGGACTGAAGAACACACTCTGCATGATCGCGCATTTAAAATATCTTCCAACAGTATCTCTTTACTAAGGTCAAACTCAGCACCAGTTTAAAAATAGACTGTTCTGAGGGCGAAGGGGATCTTATGCAGACGCAAACATCACAGCAGGCCTTCTGGGTGTACAGGATGCTATTATCTTTTGCTTGCTGACGATATATTTCCCTTTATATGACAAGACCACACTTCTCTCATTACAGTTGCCCTAGTTCTTGAAACATCAAAGTTATTGTTCTGAGAATGCCACTAATTTGTCCCTTAAAGCAAACATATAAAGCAACACATAACACAAGAAATATGCTCACTAGGTATCTCTTTTTGGCCTTCAGTGATACACTATTAATTACTGAAACCCTAAATGGCATTATGTTATGGATCTTGGTTTTAAGTGAAGTATAATTTTAAGTTTTTACCTCTACCTTTTTCCCTAGTCCAAATTTCTCTCTATATACTACTTTTTTACATTTCACAAAGATAGCCATAAAAGAAGATACCTACACTACCAGGGAAAATCTGAGCTGAGTGGCTAGAGAGTAGCAGGCCAGATAGTTCTGCTCCATATTGGCAGAGGAGACAGGTCACATTCGAATCAATTTAAGTTCTATTTATGAAATAAATAAAAAAGATTCTTGTAGATTCTTCCTACATCAAGTCATTAAATTACAGCCAGGATACTAAAATTTGTAGGTAAGCCTCTCTTTGCTTTCAGTTTCTATCATATTAATTCTTTTGCCTTCATTTTAGGCTTCTTTTATACTTTATTCCTGACACATTTCTCTCCGATTTACAGTCAAAATGTTGACCCTGTCCCTTATGAACGAATCCGGTCAGACTTACTTGAAAATTTAACAGGTGAGCAAACAATTACTTGTGTACTTTTCCAGGCTTCTCTTCACACTTGGGAACTGCTCTCCACATACATTTGCACAGCAGTTCCCTTTACTGTATGTTAACCATGGCCCAATGTTCAGCTGTCTGCATGCAGACTGCCACCCACCCCACTGATTGTTTCACCATACACATCTGCCTGAATCTACTTATTGTTTCTGCTTTACAGAATTTACAGTCTAGTTATAAAACCCAAATGCAATCTCACCATTCTCTGTACGTTCAGCTATTAACGCAAGAGGCTTCCAATGCATGACTGGGTCTTTTAGAAGCTGTTGTAAGACAAATATCACAACCACATCTACAGAATAAGAGGTTTTTAGAAACTCCACTTCTGTGCTAGAAAACAAATTAAAACCAGCATAATGCATACTCTAAACACTAACTGGTAATGTTGACTTGTAACTTTGAAGGGGTATAGCAATTATGTCTCATATCTTAACAGTTCCATTGCTGAAATTCCATTTGAAGTAGACAAACAGAATAATTCAGGTTGGAAGGGACCTCTGGGAGTCATCCACTTCAACTGCTGGCCAGAACAGACACAACTGCAAAGCTAGAGCAGGGTGTTTGGGCTTTGGCTAGTCATGTTTTGGATACCTCCAAGGATGGAGGTTTCAGTGTCTCTCTGGCTAGCCATTCTAATTGTGCATTTTTTTCCTTTTATCTGGTCAGAATGCCCCTTGGTGCAATTGTGACCACTGTCTCTCGTCCCTTTGCTGTGCACCTCTGAGAAGAGTTTGACTCCATTTCTATGTAGCTAATCAACAGATAGACAGTTGACAACAGCAGTAAGGTCCCCTCTCAGCTGAACAAATATATATGCATGTATTTAAAGCTAAATTTTGTTCAATTGCACTTTCCAGGAGCAGCTGATTGCACATAAAAAACTAATGTTACATTCATGAATACAGCCTAATATAATTTCCCTAGAAAATACAGTGATGATAAGGTTAATTATCATTTTAAACCTGATAATTTGCCATTCCCTTGTTTTTGCCTTTGCTAACAGGCTGAAAAAACAGAAAACAAGGCCAAGACTCTGCTTATTACATGCAAAAATATTCATGTCCACAATATACTCAGCACAGGTCAAGACCCATGGTTTTTCTTCCAACTTCATCAATTAGACTGGAAATAAATATTTTTGATGTGTAAGCAGAATTCACTTTGTCAGCATATGTATAGTTCATTGAAAGATTCCTAGAAGTAACATTCTGCAGTTAATATTTATGGTTGCTCATAATACAACTGACTAAACTGGCTTAGGGAAAGTTATTACTAAAAGATATGAAGTCAGCTGCGGCTGTATTTAAACTGTAATTTGTCCAAGAACACACTGTATGAAATATCCCGTATAATAAAATATCACCTCAGTATTTCCCAGATTGTACACAAAATAAAAGCAGCCTAACTGCACAAAAGGCTAAAATGTATTTAGATATCTTTTTGCGTACTCAAAACCTACAGAACCAATTTCATTTGTTTAATAGCTTATGTCCAGGACTTCAAAAATAAATAAAATAAAAATTATCAAGCTTCATCGCTTAAGAAAAATTACTGCATTCTAGGTTTCAAGCATTGCTGAATCATATTACAACATCCTACGTACATTTCTCTGTTAAAGCTTTCATACTATTGCAAGTAACAGAACTTAGCATTGGAATATGCAAGCCTTGATGTTAAGGAACCTGGTATCTTTGAAAGAGAATGTTTTCATATGGAGAAGAAAGGGTAAGCTGATCTCCAGAGTTGTTCTACAAAAAAGATTTTTCATTACTCCCTCTCTTTCTAAGTATAGAACAACAACTTCATAATAGAAGTTGATACAGCATCTTTAGACACAAAATGTGTATTACTCTTGAATCATTCAGGATTCAAGTAAAGCAATACGAAAGGTAAGATCTTAATCCAGTAAGAAGTTTATCTTAAACTGAATCCAGTATTTCACCAATTTCACTCAGCATTTCATCAGTTCAGTGGAACCTAAGTTTAAGTACTTCGATACGTATCTTCTTTACGAATCATAGTTGGGGCATTGGCTTCCTCACAAGTCCTTTACCTTCAAGGGAAAGAAATTACTTTACTTTCAACAAACTATCAGTTTACTTTCAGTTTAACAATCTTCTAAAGCTTTGAGCTATCTGTTCAGCAGATTGAGTACACATTCAAAAATTATGGTCCATCTATACCTATCATAATCAAAAATACACTTGATATTTTTGTGCCTTATGAATACCGACGACTTTTTTTTATCCAAAACCATCACAGATGTTCAGTCTGAATTTACCTAAGAAGGAGGTGTCTAACTGAATACCCTCTGAATTTACCTAAGAAGGAGGTGTCTAATCTGAATACCCTATAGAGAATGAGCATTGGAATTCCCCGTTAGTTGCTGAAACGATCATATTTCCTGCCTCTTCCAGCAATGAGATTGTGTAGACTATTTCACTGACTTGTAAAACTTTTCCTAGCTCTAGGTACCTACAAGCAATGCCAGTCATAAATAACCAGTAAATACTTCTCAGCAGTTGGAAATGTACTGAGAAAAAATATATCAAATATTTCCCTATCAGAGTTGTCAAATTTTCTTAAGGTTAAAGAAAAAAAAAACTTTAGGAAAAATATACTGTTACCTTTCTGTACATACATCGCAGCAAGCATTTATATCACCAGATTCTGCTGAAAGCAAAGCAAGTTCCTAGCATCTAAATTATAGATATTTCAAAAGGTAAAAGTGACATTTTTCTAAACCACGGCAGGTTTCAAGCTCCTTTTGCTCAACGTGACCTTCGCAGGGCAGTCAGCCATCACACTGTAAGGCAGAGAGTTACAGGATCAGAGACAGCTTTCCAGCCAATCAAATCATGGCTGTAATTTCTGCAATATTTCAAGCAGCTGTCCACTTAGACCCAGGATCTCCAAAATACTATGACTGCCCATCATCAAGAACAGTAGAAAAACCTATTCTATGCTGTTCCCTTTTCTATTGAATAGAGGCAGGTAAAAGTTATTTCATTTGTTAGAATAGGTTTTTCCCCCTTCTCTTCTTCATATGCCTGATCACTAAAAAGTGAAGTAAAAATAAATGAATCGAATGAAAAAATAAATTAATTTTGAGATTGAAAATTGCTGTTAACAGTCCTCCTTCAGCAGAACATAGGTCCTCCTTACGGATTAATTAGCTGCTAACACCTTATCTGATCATCTTACAATTTAAACATCACAGCAGAACCAGTTTTTCTCCCATCTTTCTTGCTTTCCAAAGAATCAAACATATATACATATGGACAAAACTTCAAATGTAACTTGTTTTTATTATTCACATCTTAATCTGGCTGAGTTGCAACATAACCATAACTCGCAGTTATTCCAGTGTAAATACAGATGGGCCAAGAAGCAAAATACTTAAAACACGGAGTACTGATCAGTAGATGATCCAGTACAAAACAGCTTTAATCTTGATGCTATTGAATTGGTGCTGAGGTTGGCAAGATCGTAATTTCCCTCCACTTTCACTAGAATATGTCTTAGTGAAATTTTATGCTACTTATCTCAGCAGTAAATTCAACTAAATATCACAGACTGTGCATCTGATTTTAATTATTTTTGTCAAGTCCCTCAATGCTGCATTTTAAATGAAAAGCAAAGACTATATGCAGAAAAAAATCCCCAAAACAAAACCAACAGCAAAAGAGACGGTAGTAGTGATTCATAGTTTTTCCAAGTTGTACCCTTCAGCCACTGTAAGAACAATACCTCAGATGAGAACTGATGGAATTATCTTATGAATAGCCATTATTAAGTTTAAACCATTTTCTAACTAATAGGATGCACATTTTAAAGAGAATTTCTGACAACCACACTGATGTCCATAAATTTATTCAAGGGATGCTAACTAGAATAAAAAAACTGATTCAGGTAACAGTCTCCTGTTATTAAATCTCAACATTTGCTTTTAGAGCCAAAATTACTGATCTTATAGCAAGGTTCCACATCCACTTGTATCCTATTAAGTACCTGATGTACTTTATATTATTTCAATTTAATAATTTTATCTGACATACGGTGCTGTGATAGAATGACAATTTCTTCTTTTTTAAATACCAGTTGGCCACATTCTGGTTTATGTTAGCTTAATGTATGTAAGCTTAATGTTCACTTTTGTCCAATCAGCTTAACTCAGTAATCAATGTAGTGGTTTTTATTAAACTTGCAATGTAGTATTCTAATGGATACTCTAATAAATATGCAACAAGCAACAATTTGTTTTTTAATTCAGTAGCAAGGTACTATCATTAGGCCAACAAAAACAGTATCAACCAGAATATGAAGTTCTCACTGGCACCACTTACAAAAATACAGTAGTCTTCCCGATCAACCTCCTTCACAAATGGCCCAGGCCATCTAATTGACTTCCACATCGTTAACTTTTTAGAAAAGAAAATATATTTATTTTTAATTCTCCAAATTGCAATTTGACCACTAATGAATTTGTAAGCCATAACATCCATATATGATCCTTTTTGGCCAAAAGATTCTAGTCAGACTCTCTCCAGCAATGATTCTTGCAACCAAATCTTGTAAACTTCCTACTCATATCCACAGACTTTAAATTAAGTAACCATAACTTTAACTACAACTTCTTTCCTCCACAACTGCTCAGTTTCTACAATACTACAATAATTGCCTACTTAAAGCCACATTGAGCACTTCATAATAAAACCAGGGATCGTGTATGGTATCTGAAAACTTTATTTAGAAAATGGATTTTACTTACTTTATAAATACAAGATGCAAGTCTTTCTTTCACTAGCAGTATTAACACACTCATATATAGTATGGTATCTACTCTAAGAATAGATTGTAACACAGATAATAAAAGTAGAATTACATATTTGATTTTTTATCAGGAAAAGACATGAGGGGTTTTTTTCCCAGCTAAAAGAACAGAATAGGAAAAGATTTTCTGAGGTCACTGAGGCACAGAAAGTAAAGTGATTACTTAGCTTCTATGTCAGCACAACCTCCTTTGCAGTGTCCTACCTGCCAGAAGACAGATGACTTGGTACAGGGACCCAAGTACAAACAAAAATAGAATAGAAATTGGAAGACTTAAGAAGGTCAAGCAGAGGTATTCGTAAAAGGTTGTTCAGTATTTTAGTCAGAAAGAAGCTTTCTTAAAAATAACGCAAGAACCATTAAAAATCCATTCATGTTACATCTATCAGAATTTAGTAGAAAGTCTTTTCATAATTACAACTACTGATTCAAATTCAAGGCAGTTCCTTCAATAAGTACCTTCTTACCGATTTTTATTTTACTAGGCTAGTCTTATGAATGAAATTCCAATCAGTGATGTTTCATGTATAGTATGTATTCACTTTGCACCATTTGAGAACTCTTTTGTTTCCATCAGCTGAACAGGACCACATTCCTTCAAAATTTGGATTATTCAGATTTGTGTGAATAGGCTGAAACTTGTTGAACCATCACATAAAATCATCACGGCAACTACCTTTTCCAATTCTCATTTCTGAACAGATTTCAGTGAGGGACACAGCCACAGAGACAACTTCACGCACAGTACTTTGATTCTTCATCCAGAATGTTGATTTGCACCGGATTTTTCAGAGCTCAAACACACACAACCTTACACAAAAATACTTAGCAGTTACCAAAAGTAAGGGAGTTTGCCAAAAGGCCTGAACATAATCTTACAGTCAGAGGAAGCAGTGACAGAAGCTACTTAATATCCTTCATCAGGATAGGAGATAGGAAGTAAGCTTTTTTTAAATGTCAAGGAATTTTCTATGTAAAAAGTTGGTTTTGTACTTAAAGCAATTATGCTTCTATATAAGAACTCACAAGAAGCTGACAAAATATACATTTATTTCATTATTATAGCTGACCTTTAAAAACATGTTTTTAAATACACTGCCCATTTTCACTTAGCTATTATAGTTCAAAACTTTAGAAGCATGTTGCCATTCAGAATGTACAGAACAAACAGCATTGGTTCTCAACCTTTTTCCAGATTACATCAGCATAGCTATTTTTATTTAACACATAAGCACACATTCTAAATTATAAATGGAGAGACACCTGGCAACCTACCCAGCAAGTAGGTTCCCGCTCTCAGTCACACCTTGGAGAAGGTGTTCTCTCTGTTACAGAAGTAACATAACTTCCAAAGGCTAAAATTAGTATCTGTGAATATTTACAGCCTTGAAATTTCATCGTTCAAAATCTAACCACCCTATTTATACTGCAGTCATTGTTAACTCCTTTGTTAAAAACCTATTAACCAAGTAAAGAACAAGACCACACTTTTATTTACCTAAAAAAACATTTTCAATGTCTGAATTAATACTGTTGTGTCTTCATTTCAAAAGCTTACTTAAATTTTGTCATATCGATAAAATATTCATACAACATACAGACACTGATTTTGCAATCTTCTACATGTTGCAACAACTTTTTTCTACATTAAGACAGGAATTTTGGAATAAGAAGAGGGCAAGATTTTACATTCAGGATATAAGGTTTTCAGCAGAGACAAGCAAAATTAATTCTACAGCTATAAGTCACTCTTTGGCAACATCTTTTTACAACGCCTCCATTTGTACACAGTAGAAACCAAATTACGTACAGGTAAGTTGGCAAAAATGTCCATTAATACGCAATAGAAGAGCACTATCTCCATTAGTACCAGGAAGCGCAGTTGCAGCATATATTTCTAAGGACCTGCATGAGCTGTACAGCCCACACTGTGATGCATACTGCTGCTGCTACTACAATGCTGTTGGCATTCAAATTTTACACAGTAAAACCACCTGGGAGAAGCCCACTCATGCTATAACTCATTCTGCAATATCTGATAAAGTTCTACGTAACTGTTGGGATCTACCTCAGCAGAGCTCTTACAAAACAAAAGACCTGTTTCACCACAGAAGTTATTGAAAGATCAGGGTCCGTCTGGCAAAAATACGCATCCATTTATCTTTTAAAGATGACCTCCTGTCCTATATGGCTACGTTGTCTCTTTGAAAATAAATAAATGCATTTCCAAAACAAAGAAAATAATACACTTTTTTTGCATCTGTTTAAGAGATGCAGAGGTAGTGTTCTGGAACACGTAATACTGGAAATTATTTAATTTATTGAAAAAATATTCCTGTTTTGATTTTTAATTTATTAAGTCCCAGTAATATAGCAGTCTCTAAATTAAGCACTCAAGCAAGTGATCAAATTAAGGATATTAATTTCCTTAGTTCTGAATCAACTTAAAATTGTGAGTTCAAAAGTTATAACATGTAACATAGAGCCCTCAATTCTGGTATCAATAAGGATGAGCTCAAGCTAAAAGGAAAAACATTGACTTAAAACATCGTCTAAAAAGCTGAGGTAAGATTTAACTATTTGTAAGACACCAAACTGCAGGTAAACAAATCATTCTTTACTACCAACTTATTCTCTCCATTCATTTTATCTGAGCCTAATTTTATACTTTTAAGGACTAATGCCATTCTAAATATTATGTCTAAAACCAGCTATATGCACGTGTGCACACGCAGTGGCTAATTTCACAGCTGTGATGTGATGCATAGTTACATCTACATCAGATGCAAAGGCAGGGATGACAGAGACACGACACACGTTTCCATAAATGTGCAGTCTTCATTTAGTACCTTAACCAAGCATAAACTCCACCAAGTGCTTGGGGACAGGGCGCTCATTTGTAATCAAAGTCACCAAATAACAAAAATCTGTATTTCATCTAGAACTAGATTGGATGGTAAGAGGAAAAACTTTTGGATCTGCAACCAGTATCACAAGCATAATCACAGGCTGATTGATCCTCTCTTGGGGCATCCACAGCCACGGAGACTAACTCATCTCTTCGCTCCAAGGTTTGGCTGTTGGCCATCTATTTACACTGGACTTTGCCAGTTGGGATTTCAACAATCCCTTTTAAGAGTTGATAGAAACAGCACCCATCCAGAATGACATAGTATTTCTGATGGTATGAAGAAAGCAAAGAGCTTAGATGGCCCTGGTCAAGCTGCCATGAATGAGTATTTGACCTCAGCTCTTGTTCTGCAAAATACCACCCTCCCACAACCTCGTAGCTATCTCTACTATGACTTGGCAAAGAGGAGACAGTGGATAAATGTTAAGCAGCCAAGTAGGATATGAAAGAAGGTTTACATATCCATCTGCCTATCTCAGTCACACCAACACTTTCTCATCTGAATTTCTGACAGGAACAGAAAAAACAGCAGTCGATGGGAGACTGGCCTTCCCTGTTCATGCCTTGCCTAAATCAGCCAAATCCTCCGAGGACCACCGAGTAAAATTCATGGTTATACACAGGGTATCTATTCACTAGTGAGTTATAGAAATCATAGGTAAACAATCGAAATGAAAAGGATAAAAATATTAACCTGTTTACACAATAAAAGCCTCGTGTACCAAAAGTTAAGTCTCAAACAACTCACGTGGGTACAAAATCACATCCAGATACTATATCCTGCAAGCCTTTACAACACAATTAAAATCTTTACATTACAATAAGCTAGTAGGCCAAAGCTGCTAACAAACACGTATCATGAAGTACTTAACAACTTAAAAGCTGTTACTGATATATAAAATATCCTTCAATATTTTCATATCAAAACTATTCAATAGATTATTTTTACATTGTTTAACTTCCTTTGTATTGCTCTTAAAGTGCTTTTTGAATTCTCTAGTCTGATTATTCAGTGTACTTCCCCAAAGATTAAGAAAAACCTCAGTACAATGCATAAATACAAAGTGACTTCCTCCATGTGGAGGTACATAAGCTCCACCAATAATAGGCAATTTTTTCAAAACATACAAAAACCCCACAGCATCTAAAATATTAGTTATCATGCCCAAACATACAGCAAAGTGAAAGCAATCAATGCAGATGGCTCAGATGGTACCACAAACCTTCAAGAAGTATAACAAGAATGAAACTATTATTTTTTTTTTCTGATCAGACAACATGCTCATCTTCTGTTCAGTCTATTAATGAGTAATCAGTTACATTCACTGTTTTAAACAATCACCAGAGTATGACTTGGGCAGAGGGATGCACGCACAGGCAGAATCAAGTTTTACAAGCAGTCATTAAGTGACCTGAAATTAGAATCCTTTTGCAATATTAGGTGTTGCAAACGTGAATAAATTCATATTTGTAGCTAGACCATTTACAGAAAATCTTACATGCCAGACAATAAGACAGACTGTAAAGTAAATTTTAAGTTTCTAACAAAGGAAGACTACATGAAAGAGTTTGCTTTAAGAGCTGGTAGTGAAAATTGTCTTACAAATTACCACTACAGTGAAGAGGTAGGCAAAAAAATGGGACAATTAGAAAAGATATATGACAAAAAGGAAGCCAGATAATATAGCTTCCAAAGACAGTTCTGTTATAATCTACATATTGTGCACTTCACTTACAAAACTAAAACCTTAAGCTTAAACTATCCAAGCATGTAGTATGAGTATGTATTATATCATTGTGTCAGTTATGCACACTTTGACATTCCATTTCTATATTACATTAAGGCTGAAATGGAGTTTCTGTCCTCTGTTAGTCTTGAGTATTTTCAACAGCGAAACACTGCCACCTTTTGGCTTGACATATAGACCCTCCCATTATAATTGTAAAACTTTTTTTTTTTTTTTTGCTATATTTGCCCTTTATGGAGATGGTGGAATTCTTGTGATCTTATTTAAAATTTTATTCAGTAGCCAGATTTCTCCAAGGAAAAAAAAAGTTAGTATTAATTAATAAAGAAACACTATTTTTCTCACAAATATGAGTGCATAGCCAAACAACTTAAAAAGCATACTCCATTAAGCCACATAATGTTGTATCTATTTTCTCTCTTTATCTCACAGCTCTTTTTTCTCTGTTCTTTTTAAAAACTTGGTAATGCATTCTTTGAACATCTGAGTTCTGAAAACTGATTATAGGAATAACAATAATGCATTATTAAAAATTTTATGTTCCTTGTTCATATATATACTTACAGTAGTCTAGATTACATATTAAATACCGATGGTTTAACATTTATATAAGCATGTATTGAAATGTATGCAAAATTACTTACACCAATGACACAATGTCCCCACGTTGTACATCGTAATTTCGAATGCTCCAGTGGTTTAAAAGCCCTACATCAGACGCTTGTCTTCCCCCAGGATTCAAAGAAGGCTGAGAGAGGGGGGGGAAAAAACCAGCTTTAGATCTACATTTCCTTTACGAATCTTCCACCTAACTCTCATTCCAACAGGTGAAATACATTAAAATCAGAAAAAATGTACCCACTTACTGTAAGAGGACCAAGAATCTGTTGTATTCTGGGAAATATATTTCTTTATTAAATGCTATGTTATATGTCATTAATTTATGGCAACCTGCAGTTCACATCTTTCAATACACTACTGCATGCAAATTAAATCACACAGGATACATACTTATGACAAGCCTGATGAAAAGAAAAGATTGCCTTTACTGCACATCATTTAATATTAAAAACAAAGGAGAACGAAGAACACTAATTCCCAGAAAAAGCAAACTTTCTGCAAGCATCTTACCGCTTACATACAAGCATAATGCACTAAAAATGAAATACATACTTGTAACAATACTAATCTCAGCACTCTTTGCAAAGGGAAAAAACAAACCCTACACCTATAGCACATACTGACACTGCCAGTAATTGTGGGCCTTCCATACAGGATACAAAGAAGAATGAACTCTCACAGAACCATACAGTGAAATGAGACTGTTCACTAACCTCAACACTAAAAAAAACAAGTAATTAATTAGTATTAGGAGGTACACAGAACCGTACATAACTATTTTGTGTGACGTGGTACAAAACCAGGGTACCTGGTTAATGCTGGCTCTGAGTTAACGCATCAGAAACGGTAGAGGAAGGAAGTAGCCCATCACAGTACTGTCTTCGTTGGTTTTTGCAGGCATTATTTCAATACAAATACTCCTTTTATTAGACAGAAAGTATTTAAGAGTAATCCAGACTAAAGTCTTTTGATAGTTTATTTCTCAATAAGCTTTTTCAGACTCTTCAAATACAATTACGGTATCTCCAAGTTGGCCAGCAGATGACCTCTAATCTAGACTCTAGAGTTAGGTGACTTATTTAATAAAGCAGAGCATTGAGACCAGGCAGCCCCCTCATTTATAAGTATGATAGCTGCAATATTTGCTAAAATTTGATTTTTTGTAGAAGAGGTTGTCAGTGTTCACTTTACTGTATAACTTGTCCCTCAATGTCCAACCAGACATTCACTTCCGAGATTCCCCTCCCCAGACTGATTGTACCTTTGATGAGCAAACCAATCTGGGTATAGGACTGAAATCAACTGTTCTCAACACAAGTAATTACAGAGTGTTAAATTTCATTGTATATTTATTCAGTAAAACTATGCTCCCAAACAGGGATGGATACTTAGTATTTATTTTTAAAAGTTATTTAGAAGTGCTGATTTCTCTTTACTACAGTTTCCTCAATCATCTTTTCTTTGCTAGCCAGATCAGTTGATAAAGACCTTTTTCAAATGGGACTTGTGGAAAACCAGCTTTTTAAAGCAATGTGTTGCGGTCCTGAGTAGGTGTAATTCACATGAACAGTATGGAATATGATAGTTCAAAAGAATAAATAGGGGTGGGGGGAGGGAAATGACACAATATGTTCAGCTAAACAGCAAACAAGGCTAGTTACATTTTGAGCTGTGGACTATAGGGCAAATTTCTAGTCAAGTAAGTCTGCAGATCAAAGCAGATCACATTCAAATCCACAGAAATATGGTCCAAGTCTAACCTATAAGTACATTAACACTCATCGTTATTTTATTTACTGAGTCTATGCATTGCAAGAGCCAGATAAATGAAAACTAGAAGCTAATGAGAAGATTTTATTTTTTTTTTTAAATCAGGATTTTCCAGAATGATTTTCCACCTTCACAGCATCTTCCACCAAAGGATACTATCTTTACGTACAAATTCTTTAGCTACAAATTCACAAACAATTCACCGTCATACTCATTTTACCAAATGCAGGCACATATGGGCCAGAAGCTAAGAATGGTACTAGACATTAGGCAAAGAAGCAGATCTTACAAAATGGGAATCATACATATGGTATATTCTCACAAAGTAAACTGCTTGGTACTCAAAAGTATCTACCTTGAAGGGCCGAAAGAGAAGGTCAAAACAAATGGAAATTTTAAACCCATTGCTCCAAGAGATAATGTATTTCACAGCTGATACTTAGAAAATATTTACATGAGTGTTCACAAACTTTTCCTTACAACTGTACCTATATCAACTTCATCTTACAAAGAAATACACCAGGTAGTTACAGTATTGCCCTAGTTGCATTATCCCAGTTGATTCCTACTGTCTTCTGTATTTAAACAAAGGAAATGCTTTAGAGTTTAAATACATTTAGATACTGCGCTATCTTTTTAACTTAAAGCACTCTAAATGTAATACTACATTGCTTGCTATTTTTAACAATACACTGCTCATGTGGTTTTGACCTACAGGGTGAATATCCAACTCATTACACATTAGAGTTATGTTTCAGAGATATATGACAATGTAGAATATTTTTTTTCTTTTCCACAAAAAAACCTGACATATTCAAAATGCACAGACAAAAATACTATTTTGGTAGAAGAAAAGGTAAGGAAAACTAGAAAGAGACAACTTTCATTTTACATCAACAATTACAGTTTTCCATAAAAAAAATCACCTAAATCCTTCAGCAAGTCTTTCTTTAAGGTAAGTAACATAAATTGTGATTCCACAACAAAAAGTATAGAAGGAATTTAATGCAGTGTGTTCAGAGACAACTTATTCCCCATGACATTTTTACTAGTAGTAAGGTCTCAGGTCTAGCAAAACAAAAATACAGCTTCTGAAAAAGTAGTCAACCAATAGGCCCACAAGAGCTTTTTATTTTTATAAGAAACAGAATAATACAGGGGCTTCTTCCTTCCTCTAACTTGAAGCATTATAATTTGTTTGCCCAAGTTCTTGGCATAATAGCCTTCTACAAATGAGACGCACAGGTCTTTAGAACTGTGGTGCAGAAGTCACAAAACATTCACTCTTTCCAATTACTAACTAATCTAATGCTAAAAGCATGCAAATTGAGATCCCCAGCCATATGATGAAGCCTCACAGGATATGAGGTTCCGTAAGTAGGAGGGTAAAAGCATGCCCTTTTACTATAAATAATGATTAACTTGATAGTTGTTATGCTGCTAGTGAATACCAGAAGGTCACAACTTATTTGCTTATAGCTTGGGGAACAGAAAGAATATTCACATGAGCTCACAGGCTTAGGTACAGTAATCCTAATAATAAAGTTAGGAGAAACTGCCACAGAATAATTACAACTGCTATTATGCATAATGGAATAGAACATTCAATAATGTTTGCTGCTGAAACAAGTATGCTTCGTCAGAGATGGCTGGTCAGGCTACTTGCTATAATCCTTGGTATTTAACTGTTTGCAACAGAACTTGCATATAAAGTTGCACATACGCTGTCATCTTCCATCTCACTTGAAAACAGTCCATTTGATTTAATGAATTTACAAATTTATATATCCATGGGGGGTTCCCTTTTCCACATCATTACGTACGAAGAGTTCGTAATACCAGGCGAGCAATGAAACTCGAGGAAAAAAACCACAAATGGATATCAAGATGTAAAAAGATGTCCATATGATAGCAAACATGTTGAAGTATACATCCAGCATTACAAGAGGAGTCACAAAAAATCCACAACAGCTAATTAAGAAACCATATTACCAGTTATTTGTGTCACATTCAGTGTTGTAAACAGATTACAACTCACTTGAAACCCGCTATTAACAAAATGCTAGATGAGCGCATCAATCTGTAAAATCCTAAGCAACAAAAAACACCTCGTGAGGATTCAAAAAACAGTAATTTTGGAAAGAAAAAATAAGGTAATGAAACAATTTAAAAGATGTTAAAATTATAAATTGCAATAGTTCACTGTTATTCCCTACAGGTTAGAGTTAATACGCATATACACTGGAGTCAGCACAAGTGAAAGAACTATGGCAGGTGGCTGAAAGCACTGTAGAAACACAAAATCAGCTTGAGACAATGAAATGCATGAAGTCTGTCTTAATTGACTGGGAATAAATCAGAAAATTTGTATTTTCATTAGAACCTTTATACAGTGTGCTTGCCAGGGTGTCAAAAAGTATTACCATCGTCAGTAACTATAAAGTAGCAGCAAGTCTGGTCCAAAACAAAAACAGAAAGGGGGGAGGGAGGGAGAGACAGTGCAACAGAGAGCAAGAGTAGGAGAGTGAGCATGACACAGAGAGATTTATTCCTTGCTTCTTGTCAGAACTTTTAATTTCAGGCTGGTGCTGGTTTTGGCTGGGATAGAGTTAATCATCTTCATAGTAGCTAGTATGGGGCTGTGTTTTGGATTTGTGCTGGAAACAGTGTTGATAACACAGGGATGTTTTAGTTACTGCTGAGCAGTGCTTACGCAGAGTCAAGGCCTTTTCTGCCTCTCACACCACCCCACCAGCAAGTAGGCTGGGGGTGCACAAGGAGTTGGGAGGGGACACGGCTGGGACAGCTGACCCCAACTGGCCAAAGGGATATTCCATACCATATGACATCATGCTCAGCATATAAAGCTGGGGAAAGAAGAAGGAAGGGGGGGACGTTCGGAGTGATGGCGCTTGTCTTCCCAAATAACTGTTACGCGTGATGGAGCCCTGCTTTCCTGGAGAAGGCTGAACACCTGCCGGCTGACGGGAAGCAGTGAATGAATTCCTTGTTTTGCTTTGCTTGCATGCGCGGCTTTTGCTTTACCTATTAAACGGTCTTTATCTCAATCCACGAGTTTTCTCACTTCTACCCTTCTGATTCTCCCCCCCATCCCACCAGGGGGGAGCGAGCGAGCGGCTGTGTGGGGCTTAGTTGCTGGCTGGGGTTAAACCACGAAAAGGCTCAGCAGGAGCCACAATGATGAGTACACAAAGCCAGCTAGATGTTTTAGAGGTCTATTACAAACAAATTCTTGGGAATCATACCATGATATCTTCAAATTGAGACAATAAGATATCATTGGAAGCATGCGGTTGATGGATATATGACTACATGCTGACTGAACTTCACTCTCCCTCATACCCATAGCTTTCTGATACATTCAACATAGATCACTCTTCAGAGAACACAGTAAGTAGACAGAATTGCAACGCAATGACCAATACTCCTTCAAGCTACTCTGCAAGAGAGGGATATATTCCTTATAATTATGTCCCTGTCAGACTTAGTTAGGTGCCTAATAAATCTTGGCAAGGAAATTAGTATCGTATTAAAAGCACTAGGAAGTTTTTTTTGTAGTCTGAAAAACATCCATAGGCGTAGAAGTTTAAAAGAAACTTCTATTTCAGTGCTACAGTCCAGAATAAAACCAGAGAGAGAATTTACAGACACTGAGATGTCAGTAAAATTAGAAATGTCAGCTTTCAAGCTACCCATACTTCAATCAACAGAGGGAATGTTTTGTCAACAGACACATCAAGGGAAGAGCTTAGATCTTAATCATCCACTGAATATATATTGCTTACCCTAGCCACTATGAAGAGTGCATATCCTTCTTTGTCAGGTTGAATAAACCTGAGCAAATAACTGTAGAGTTTTTCAAATCTTCCATGGATAAACCACAGTTAACTATATGCCCTTCAAGTGAGTAAAGAAGCAACACTCCAGAGCAATATCAGAGCACTCCCTAACACTTGAGACTTTGACTTCAAAGGAAACATAAAACTGAGGTCTTGACCAGAGGAGCTCAATAGACTTGTGGAGTAGGGAAATCCAGAAAATTTCTTTCTAGCTACTGAGGTAAAACTATCCAAACAAGAATGGATGTCAAACAGAACATTGTCAGAGACAGAAAAGACCAAACAATGAAAGGCTAAAAAAAAAAAAGACACCCTCAAAAATTAAATGCTCAGGTCATGCTCACTAGTAGCAAAAAAACCCCAACAAACCCCCCCCAAAAAAACACCAAAACCATAAAATTCAAGGTGCATCTGTATCTTGAATGCTGCATGTGGCTCTAGATCCCAACAGAGGCAAAAAATGGGGAGATGGAAAATGGGTGAGTTGTATTCATCTGGCTGATTTTGTATTTATATAGATGCTGTGTTATATATTTGAATTTCTCCTGTCTGAAGGTAGTAAAAAGAGAATGAAACTGTTTTTCCCGGTTTCCCACTCCTCTCCTCCTTTCCAGAGCAAATTTTTGGCTCTGCAACTGAGAGCCCTGAGATTCTTCTACCTTTGATTGGTCTTCAATGATATTCAGAATAACATTCATGAAAAGGGCAAAGGTAACTTATGTCACACCTAACTTCTGGTCTTGGATTGTAGAATTACTGGAGTACAATGATTTCACTTTGGTCCCTGTTCTTGAGGCGAGAGCTGCCTTCTAGACCAGCTGAGGTTTCTTGACAGAGGTTAAACACCAGATTACAGACTGCCATAAAAGGCACAATGCCACCTTGCCATTTCCTTCTCCCCATCCCATGCTTTTCTATAGCATTAAACACAAATCAGCCAAGCCCAGGTTCTAGCCCAAGTTTTGTCTGCATGAATGCTGCACAATTCAAACTCCAGCAGCTGGTCTTGGCTGCTGTGAAAGCTCTCTTCAAGATTCTGAGGTTACTCAGATAATCCGAAAAGAGGACTTGGCCTCCGAGAATCAAATCCTTAGTCTCTGCTAATTGGAATGTTACAACATTGGAACAAATAAATTATAGTTATCAGTGGTGATGCATAGCAATAGGCAGTGCACATGATTTGAAATGCAAAGTAACAATACAAAAATTGTCTGACTACATTACAACATATATTTTTCATGTCCCAGTAACAGAGGAAACAAACTAGCTGTTCACCGTCATGAATATTTACCTTCTAAGTGTTACACAGACTACTTATTTTTATTTGCTTAGACTGTATAAAAATTCAGTATAAAGTAAAAACAGTGAACTGATACTTATGTCCTGATAAGCATAGGAATTAATATTAAGTTCATGCCATTTTCAGTATTCTTCACTGAAATGGTGCCATACTTGTTCATTAGTAAGAGCAAGTATAGCAAGAACCAGTTTTGCCTTACAATTACTATAATACAGCTACTAAAAATTAATAAAGCCTCTTTGTAAGTCATCAGTTCAACCCCAAGAGACAAAAGGTAGTGATCAAAAATGAAATATTTATTTCGAAATGACTAAGAAGATACCAAAAAAATATATCTTTATCACTAGTTATGTATGTATTTTCCTTTTACTGAGACAGAATTTTGGCATGTTTTGTTCTCAGCAGCTTTTCTTTTCACATCATAAAGGTATTTGTTTAACAAAGTCGAAATTAAACTATTCCATACTACAATGTGGTCATTTAATAACAATTGAGAAAAAGATTTTTTTTCCACCTTACTACTGTCAGTGGACAGTCACTTTTTAATTTCCTGATGCACGAAAGATATTTCCAACAATACCTGCATTGATGCTCCTTCCACCCTTGCTACACAGGCAACTCTATCCAGGAAGGTCACCGTTACCGGAACAGCAACGAAGAAACCTTTAAAAAAGGCTTTAATGTATCTCTTCCCCAAACTTTGAGCCTGTGCCATAATCTGAAAAATAGGAAGAAAATGGAAAAAAAAAAAAGTTGTTATAAAACAAATTTTAAGTAACAACAACATTGTGGCAATCCAACAGGGAGCAGTTAAGACTACATCAATTCTATTATCTGTAGGGTCTCCCAATATCCACAGTGAAAAGAAATGAGTATGTACATGAGAATGAAAAAGAACAGAAATCTTCATCAGAATTTAAAAGCCTACTCTACAGAAGAGAGCTTGATACTTGACATTTACCCTTTAGCTAATTTGACCATTTCTTGTGATCCTGTGCTAGCAGAAGTACTTGTTAAAAATGACAGTGATAACAGTTCAGCTAAGCAAGAAGCAAACTGATATAACCAGACAAAATCTAATTATATATTTCTGAAAAAAACCCATCAACTAGATTGAAATAACCAATTACAGAGCATTCAGTTGGGAGTTTACAACCAAAATCTGGTCACCAGCGGTGTTCCTCAGGATTCAATTCTAGGGCCAGTTCTGTTCAATATTATTTATCAACGATCTGGATGCAGGAGTTGAATACACCATTAGCAAGTTTGCTGATGATACCAAACTGGGAGGTGCTGTTGACTCTCTTGAGGGACAGGAGGCCTTGCAGAGGGATCTAGATAGATTGGAGCATTGGGCAATCATCAATGGCATGAAATTTAACAAGACCAAATGCCAGATTCTGTGCCTGGGACGGAGTAATGCTGGACACAAGTATAAGTTGGGAGAGGAGCAGCTGGCGAGCAGCCCTGCAGAAAGGGATCTGGGGATGCTGGTCATCAACAGCAGGATCAATGTGAGTCAGCAGTGTGCCCCGGCAGCCAAGAGGGCAAACCGCA
>NW_008796110.1:9512397-9523027 GCF_000699145.1 Aptenodytes forsteri | reverse complement strand
GAGTGGCCCGTCCCCGGAACAGGCTACCTAGAGAGGTGGTCGATGGCCCAAGCCTGTCAGTGTTTAAGAGGCATTGGGACAATGCCCTTAATAACATGCTTTAGCTTTTGGTCAGCCCTGAAGTGGTCAGGCAGTTGGACTAGATGATCATTGCAGGTCCCTTCCAACTGAAAATATTCTATTCTATTTTAAAATTCCATAAACTGGTAATTATTAATTTGTGACCCTCAAAGACGGATTGTGTTAAGTAAGGAAAAGCTGACTACTTGGCAACACACTACCAGTTCTTTATTAAGTATTTTCACACATAAAAATGCAGAAATGCATCACTTCCACACTTGTGGTAACTGCAAACATGTAAAATCAGTTCAATTTTTCATGTATATCATAGGGACACACAGTAACACCATGACTCCTTGTTCACTACTACATCAGAAAGTTAAAAGCATAGTGGCAGGCTGGGCAGCTAAGTAATGACACATGGGACTATTCCACTCCAACTCACTATTTATTATGCTATCTCCCATCTATTTATTTAGCCCTGAACCACCGAACATTCTCGAAAAATACCTACAAAGTACACTGAAACACAAGTTGTTTGATCATATTAGTTATACCTCTGAGAAGCAAGCTGAGTACCCAGGTACTGCTGCAAAGGTACAAGACTATTTTATGTAACTGCAGTTTCATTGTAAGAAATGCTGTCCTTCACCTATTGGAAAAATCCAATTTAAACTGTTGTTTCCACCTAATGAATCCCTGGTAGACCCCGCACAAGATCAGTTTGTGGAGTCCCTGCTCCCTATTACACATCCTAACTCCAACAGACAGTAATAGAAGGAGAAAACAGACTGTGCCCTGAACTTTCGAGTCTTTCGGTGTGTTTATATTCAAGAACACAGAATTATTTTTAAACCAAAATAATGGAAAACAAATACATGCAGTTTCGTTCAATCCTCTTACAAACAGAATATTTAGAATTTCACTATTGTGAAATCATTTTTTCTCTGTTGCATTTTCAGAAATATGGAAGTGATTAACTATTTGTATGCAAAATACAAATTCAAATCAGTCTGATGAAATAGTACTGAAAGCAGTATTTCTGTCACAGATACGGCTACTTAATTCCTTAAAGGATTACACTTAAGAGAGGAAACCCAGTTCTACGAAGTAAACCATCAGCATATTCTTCACTAAAATTCTTTACAGGTATTAATAGCTTTGCAATGACAAGATCTGTCTTCTAAAAGACAGGAACATGTTTACTACTACTTCTGACATTTAAAACCTTGTGAAAGTTAATCTCTTTTACTTTTTTTTTTTTTTTAGTGGAAATACTTCACCATCATCTATAACTCTTGCTCATAACACAAGTTTAACTAATAAAGACTAAATGTACTTAATGCTTGTAATACGACTATATTTTCTTTCTGCACATTTCAGGAAAAGATTTTCAATTTACATCAACAGCTTTCACAAGGAGTCTGAAATAGGTTGTGAAACAGAACAAAAACCTCATAAATTCAAGACAAATGTTAAAAAGCTTTACTTGCAGCTTATCGTTTAAGAACTCCTTATTGGAACCAATCTACCAAAAGAGACTACTGCCTCAATTGGCACAGATTTACCTTTTATTCCACATAAAAACAGAATCTCTAAAAATCAGATTTTTGTCTACCATTTAACAAACTGTATCATTTTATACACCTTAAAACCCTTCCCTTAACCCACTGATTCTGAACTTCGCCTCTCGAGTTTTCTGGCTGGAATTCTACTCCTCTGCTGTGAGGTCTGGCATATCCCAGACTTCCTCCACTCTAACAGCAATGTCAGCCTCGAAACACAATTTTGAGACCTTGCCCACAAACATATCCACCATGTTCTCCACAGTTACTCTTTGAGCTGAAAGACATTGCCTGACAGATGTATCACAATATGACTGATTTAGGAAATTTTTTTTAAACTTTAAGAAATCAGATTAATTTACTCACTCTTTAAATTCCTCATAATCAAACCTATTTTTCATTAATAATGAAGCATGAACGTTCACCCCATCCCTTCCACTAAATCCACTGACAGATCTTGTTATAAACTTCTTGCAAAAGCCCCATGCTGGTATCTACAGAAAAATCTAGTATCTGAAGAAAAGTAATTGGTCAGACAATCCACAGGAGACCAGCCATATGCTCCTGGAACTACAAGCTAATTAATAGTGACACAGAATCTAGCATCCAGGTTAAAACAGTTAAGACAAAATGCTACATTCTCGGTACATCACTTAGCCAAGGCAACACCGGGAGTATTAAGCGGCTGTAGAGAAAGCTGGGAGTTCAGGTCCTACTTTTGTGGTTTTGGACACATGCAGTATTACAAGGCACGGTATGAAAAAAGATGAGGGGAAAAACACCAACAGCACCCCTACAAGCAATCGATTTGCAAAGCCACCAAAGTCAACAACGGTTGTTGTGCTGAAGGACTTCTCTACTTGCCCTGAATTTCCTCTCCTCTCCTCTCCTTCCTTCACTAAGCAACTGATCAAACCACTGGTTTTATCTTCCATCCACAGCAAGATGAATCCTTCATTTCCAGTCACATGCTACATTCTGAAAGTTTCCTGGTTCCCCACGTCCCACAGTAAGGGACAGCTTTTCCCCGGGACACAAACTGAGCAGGCCTGTAGATTACTCTACCATAGAAGCCCTTCTTCCCAAAAGCTGGTAAACATGTGCACACACATTTTAAACAGTTTGAGAAGAACTACTTAAAAGCAAACCCGTCTTTAACCTTAAGTCCTCCCATATAACAAAACATTTTTAACACAAGGGTAAGAAGTTACTACATGTCAGTATCTCACTGAACAGCGTGCACATTTTTGCCAGGTCTATTTCATAAGCTTTCCCCTCCAAAAAACAGACAAGCCTTTACCACAGGTAAGTATATGCACATGCAGAGTTGCCATGCAACTGCTGACACAATAGTTCATCATCCAACTGCCAGTAGATGGAAGGTTACCCATCACTCTTTCAGTAAGAGGGGTTTCAAGGTGTCTGGCATTGCCACAGGGGACGAGCTTCAATGTAGGCAGCAGAAAGAGAGTTTCCAGCATTATCTTCTACCAGTAACTGTACACGTGAATGGATAATCCTCAACTGATAAATACTGTTTGCCTAAAACGTGCAGTGTTTTCTTTTCTTATACTTAGGTGGTCTTAGGAGAAAAGACGGGAAAAAAGTAATGATAAGCATTTATAGCAGTTGCAAGAAAGAATTTAGGGTAGTAAAGGGTCGACACAACAAAGATCCTTATCATTTTTTTTTTTAAAAAACAAATAATTTTCTGGTTGGAGTATTTGTTTAAAAATAAAGAAAATATCAGATAGCTATCACTCCTAGAGATAATATTCTGCTCTTAGACATTATCTTTTATAACCTCAGTGTGCTCTAGTTAACTATTTTCTTAGAAAACATATTGAGTTTGAGAAAATTTGTGAAAACTACTGAAGGAAATATTGCCATAACTTTCTAAAATTTCAATTTGATATATTTTTCCTCTATATTATACAGAAATTTGATATTTAATATAGAATTTTTCAAGTTTACATTTATTTCATATTATATATATATTAGATCTCTTATATTTTATATTTTTCTATATTAAATTAATGAATGGGTTCATTTAAAAAATGCATAAATCTCATATGTGCCTGTCATTTATATATAAAAATTTTGATGTCCAATGTTCAAAGTGAATTACAAATTTTAGCAAGGTTGAAATTAAGTATTTCAAAGTCTCTAATCTACTTTATTTTTAGAATCGGAGGTTACAAAGTTACTTCTAATGCTCCTTTAAATTACATTTTAATTATTTTTAAAGAAGAATACCCTCCAGAAAAGATAGTCAACTTTTTAACAGCTTTAAATCTAATTATATAGAATCTGAAGAAGTGTTGGACAGTAACAGCCAACAAAAATGTTAAGGACAAGAAGCTAATTATTTCATAGGTATATAAAGATACGCTAACAAGTTGGAAAGACATAGCACAACTTCCTAATATATAAACAATAAAAGATGGGAATCATACTTACTACTTAAAAATTGTAAAGTCATCCAAGTAATAAATCAGTCAGTAACAGTTGGTTCAAGTGCTTTCTAAAAATAAGATCTCTGTGAAGTATCAATGTTTAATGATACTGAGGGGAACCCTCTTGTACATAAAATTTAAAAGATTTCTAAAGTATCCGCAGATTTTAAGAGCATCACATTTCCAGAGTAAAATTCTGAAATGCAGTGCTATGACTGTTTTATGCTGACAGCTAAATATACAGCAGGTTTATATGTATGTCAGTGGAGCAAGCAAAGGATTCTTTGCTGAAAAAAATAATTTCACCACCACGTATTTCTGGATCTCTGCCCAGTCAGTGACACCTTGAACAACATCAACAAATCACAACACTTAAAAGATGGCGCAACAAAATCAAACACGTAAAACATAGTAAAAATAATTTAGAGATGCATACACTTATTAGCATTTATAAATTATCCTTGGCTTAGGAAAAAAAAAACTGACAGAATAATTCAGTAGAACTGACAAACTTCAAAGCAACAACCTTGAAAACTTGGTTGAAATGGCAACATGGACAAGAAAAAGCCAAGATCAAAAATGCTAGCATACAGCAGGTCAAAGCATTAAGAATTTCACATTGTGCAGCTCACAGATAAAGGCAGATGGAGCACAGCATTATCTGGACTGAAGTATTTGGTGCACAAAAGGTCCAGGGATTATAATGAGCCTCTCGTGGGTACTACAACATATGGAGCAGAGATGCTGTTTAGATAGCTCTCTATGTATGAAATGTTTATTTTTTCTTACACTTGCCTGCACATTAGAAGACGCTGTTTATCAAACAGCCTGCAGAAAATCATCAAGTAACATTCAGAAAGCCCCAGGTTACAATATATTTGCAAATCTAGGTACTTAAAAATTACCCACAGAAGTATGATAGGAAAAATAGCTGTAAAAACAAGGCATTAGCAGTCATCCACAAAGGAAATAAAATGGCCCCTGATGTGCTTCTACAAGAAGGCATATGAGGGAACAGGAAGGAGGGAATTACAACCTATATGCAAAACAACTACCCAGCCAAGACTGCTATGTTAGTCTGAAATGACCTATTTGATCTAGTTCAGAAATTAGTATCTATACTACATACAGTCCCATAATCCATTGAAATAACCAATTTATCTGTCAATCGCAGTATGCATTTTTCTATAAGTCAGTGGCATCACACTAGAATTCAGGTATATATGGTTTGAAAACAAGGAAGACTTTCATAACAGAAAATACCAAAACACATGAATGAGCCCAATTCTGTTGCATCCTATGAAATATAAAATTGAGCACAAAAGTTTTTGTTTTAAGTAAGACTGGTACAACTTGCAGACAAGGTTATACCCAGTCTAACAGCCGTGATGAACATGATGCTGCTCAGTATAAGGATTTGTGACATCTTTTTAACACGTGCCTTTTCAACAATCTTTCACGATACAAGGCCAGAGAGAACTACTGCAATGCAGCCTGACCCTCATTTCCCGCTTTAGCTATACATTTCAGTAACTTTTACATTACAGTAATTTTTTGTAAGGGTGCAATTATGCAGGCTTTTTAGTAGGCTAACTTATTTAATATAAATTTATCCAAGTACAGGCTGACGCACATAGATATGATGGTGATGATTGTCACAGAAGAACCAAAATAGATTAGTCCGTGTAAGTTTTCATTTAAAAATACTGTCTAGTTCCAGAAGGAGCTCTCATTTACCCTTCATTAAACACAAGTTCATCCTGGTATTATTCCACCATAGTGGTGAAATTTCTATTCCATTAATGTATTTACACGCTACACGCAGGTTTTCCTCACAATATTCCTCCATCATATTAATCTCCCTGTATTCCCCAGCACACGGTCATTAAACAATACCACTCTGTTACAAGTTTGGAAATGCCACAGATCATGGAAATAACTGTTGTATTACTGAAGCAGCAAATCCTAACCTAATCAGCATTTTCAGTAGCTACGCATGTATGCTCTGCTGTTCTGTTTCTCCTAGGTTAGTCATTTTGTCCTGATACCTAGATGTTTTTACTTGTTCCAAATATAAAGCAGCAGATTTTGTTAGCCTCAACTCCATTATATATCATTTTCTTATGCCCTAGTTTGAATTAAAACAATTACGATTTCCATGCAACAGCTCCCATCACTATGAAATATGCAGAATTTTTTCCAGTATACAATACGGAACAGCAACAATAAAAATCCAGTTTCATAATCTTCTCAGAGCTATAACATACATAGAAGTTCTCAGAAGCAAAAACAGATCAACACAGTGAACCTTCAGCTTACAAGCCACATCAAAACAAAAAAGCTTAAACCACAACAATCAGCAACCTGATCTGTCACAGAATTATTACTGACTAAAAAATAAAAAAAAAAAAAAAAAAAATCAGTTTAATGTGGAACTGATTCTTCTTTAAAGCTAATATTACTACATCCCATCACTGGGATCTATCCCATGTATAAAGGCTCAATCCACATGTTGGTTGTGACTGGAAAGAAATTCATATTGCTTATTCTTACCAATTAATTTCATGTCTCAAGGACATGAATTTTACCCTCATGGACACTTGCATATTTCCAAACAAAACATTTCACTTTCAAAATACAAAGCAAAAGCAGAAGAAAATGTAACTGTAGATGAAAGTTACTCTCAGCAATTAAAGTAACAACTAGTTCAGAACAGAGAGTAATCAGTCACCCCTCAGTTCTGAAAAGTTATTCAGGATTTTGTTTCACGCACGTAAGCAACCAAGAAGAACAGTAATATGATCGCTTTTCTATGGGTATTGCGATACAAAAAAAGATCAGTAATTGTTATAGATCACATCTTTTCAGAGCAGTTAAACTTTAGATGTAATGCAAAGTCTTCAAGTATTATCCCACAGGTGACTGGCAGAATAAGTTTTTCTAACATAAAAGATGCAATAATTGTTTTTACTCATATTTCTGTATCTTCAAAGAAACTAATAATCATTCACATATATTGTACGTAAAGGAAAGTACTAAATTACATCAATTTTGGAACACGCTTAAGTGAACAACATAACATGTATTTAGCTTCTTGCAACTGAAAGTTCTGTGTTGCCTTTCAGCTTAAAGATTCAATGCAAGCAAAGTAAGCTAATCGTATAAATTGATTTGAAGCGCCCTTTGCAAACAACTACCAGCTGCTGTTATGTTTTGGTCTCGAGCAGACTGCATAAATGAGGTGTTGCTTCCAAATTCACTAAATTTGTAAATTGTATTTCCAGTAAACAATAGCATAACCTTTGACTTTTAATTCATTTGCACACTTATCTAGTCAACTCTCTGGATTCTTTCAAGTACCATGAAACTGCCATGTTAGTTGTGGTTATCCAGAATCAAACTTAGGCAAAAACAACTAAAAAAAGGGAATATTCAGTTTTAACCAAAATGTGTAATGGTAAGTATTCATATAACATTGAATAAGTGGCCTAAGAATAGCAGCATTGAACTCAAAACATGAACATTGTCAGAAACAAACTCTTCTAGAAGTTCTTGCATTTGGATTTAGAACAACTAAGTTTAGTCCAGAACAGCGAAGTTTCTTCTAGCCTAATGGAAAATCAAATGAGTAAATACAAGAAACACGCTTCTCAGCTACGAATCTTTCAAGAATGCAAGTACGCATTGCGTATGTACGGACAGAATAATAAGTGACAATAATATTTATTATGATATGAATAATTTCAAAAGAAAGAATAGAGAGAATGTATTTCATATTTGAAAGGTCTTTTCCATTTTCAGTGCACTGTACAAAAGCAACTAGTTCTCCCCCGACTACTGTAAAGGCGGCTTTGTGCATAATTCCTCAAAACAGGGGGGAATCAGAACTGACTCCCCAACATGATATTCCCGTGAAACCTAGCAGTAAGGCCTGATGAACCAACTGCTTACCATCTACTGTCTGTGGCATATTAACAAACTGAATGTACAAACTAATATGCAAAATTGTGCCTTCGAAAATAACTTCCGTTATTTTAACAACTCAGGTTTTATCCTTGAACATTAGAGGTCACTGTGGGACCTCCTAAGAGCCTACCCAGTGTACTCTGTAACAACCATTTGCCACCATATTGATTTTGAGTCTGGGATTTGTGACAACTTCCAACTGCCATATAAACTTCTCAGGCCTGAGGAATAAACAAAACAACTAAACCCAAATACTCTGAAGAATATATAATTAATAATTTTATTGAAAAATGAACAGTAAAAGCATCCATAGCTACATTAGAAAAGCAGTAAGTTATTTTAGTATTTGCAGATTAATTTCTGGCATAAACTGGTAACTTTTTCAACAAAGCAAGAGAAAGATTATCCAAGGGACCATTCCCCTTGTATCTAAGACTCTAAATAACAGTTCAGGAACACAGTGGTTCAAAAAAGTACAAAATCCCTTTGATAGAGAGAGCAGCACGCTATTTATACAAGTCTGTATCTGCTTTTTCCAGCAGTTCAGGACTTGCAGTGTACATTCCAGGCAATTACAATTGATATTTTCCCTTAATATATGAACAGAATCGTATTTCTCAATTTTAAAGACTAAATAATTTCAGCTGAAAAACAAACAAAAGACTTACGTAAAGCTACAAATGTTCATTCTGCACTGATTGATACTGGGTTTAGATTTATAACTAAAACTTTTGGATTTCAGCTTGCCCAAGCTTTATAATTTATACGAGATGAACATTAAAATACACATTTTTCAGCTGAACTTCGTTCTAGAATTTCAATGACTCATTTTCAAGTGTGAAAATAAATTTATTTTTAACAGAAAGAATTCTAATGCATAGGAACTAGGATTTATTTATTCTTGCCAAGACTTCAGTGAGGATGAGAAACCTCCAAAAATTTTTTATCAATTAATAGGAAAAAATGTATGTTTTGGCCACTAATTAGAACTGCAACTAAATTTAATTGGTCCAGAAGGATCTTAAAATCGTGCAGTGCAGATCACGTGGAATAGAGAGTCATTGTGTTAAAATGATAATGTACTGTTGAAGTAAAAACCAAGCATCAGGATCCAGGTATTCCAGAAGTAGTTGGAATCTGTGGCACACTGGTCAACTCAAAGATTTCAACACAAAATTCCAACTGTGACTGTGAAACCATCTGAATCTTAAAATTGTTAGCATGATTCAAATATTATTCTCATGGGTCTGGATACCACCCACTACTATACTATGTGTATAGCTATTTCCCATCAATTCCAGGAGCAAACTTATGTCAGTAACCAAATACAAGTTACACAGAATTTGTAATTTTAAAAGTAAAAGAAATGAAAGACTCCTAGAAATCTCCCAATCACAGTAGTTAGAAATGTTACATTTTTTTACAAAATACATGTAGATTAAGTTACAAAGCTGCATATTGGAAAAACCAAGTCTAATTCTAAAGTCTTCTAGAGAAATTTCATACAACCTGAAAATCCCCAAGAGGTTTTGTCTTCCAGGCATATTCTGTTGACAAATAATTGCTATTTTCTTCCTAACAGAACAATGAACAAGTATGTGTGACGTATGCTTTTTGGGGAAAAAAAGAAAATAAAAATGTGCTGGTACAAGAAAGTTATCTAGAGATGTAAAGCAGCTTTATTAGATCACCTCACTCCTTTTTTAGTATCTCAATGTACTCAATTAATTCCAGTTCAACAGAACAGCAATGATGTGATACAAAAAAAAAAAAAAAATCACGATGGAATACTGGTTAATTAAAAGATATTACGAGGTTAGAGTCTGTTTGGTCTTCAGCTGCACTTTTTCTAGCTAAGCTTTTCACTGACTTCCAAAAAAATTAATTTTCCTTAAAAAAGGTAAGAACACCACAGAGACATGTCTAGGAACTGGCCGGATCTCTTCAGCTTCAAGCATTGTGGCCTTTACCCAGAGAAGCATTAAACTAAGAACAGATTGAAGGACAAGTACCAGGCATGGAAAATCAGCCACTTTAAGATAAGTTATATCATTATAAACCAAAATAGTAATCTATCTCTCAGATGTCCAGGACGTAGGGTAACAGGAAAGCCACTCCCTCAGGATCCTAGAGAACTGCCATTAACTGTAGTGCTTATAGGACAAATACAAGATCTGGTAGAAATTTAATAAAGCAGGAAAATACGTTAAACAGGAACTGCATCCAGTCCAGGACCGAGAACAGTGCATAGCCGAAGTCCCAGTTGCAGACAAAATGCAAGCGAACTGGGGAGCACAACCACGAAGCCACGTTCAAGCCTCTGTTCCCTCCTACACAAGCAAACGCCGTTCATACTGCTTCACTTCTACCCTGCAACGTGGCCACGAGTTCCTCCCCTTAATCATCACTAAAAGTCAGACTATATAGAGAACAACAGCGCTTCACACTATCGGCTTTGCCACTTCTTTTTAATCCAATCCCTTCCCTCCGCGAATTAGTATCTCGGCAATTTAAAGGAGGAAAGGACAAGGGAGGAATCCTACACGAAACAGCGTGTAGGCTTCCACACGAGACGACGGCACG
>NW_008796110.1:9493686-9511391 GCF_000699145.1 Aptenodytes forsteri | reverse complement strand
TGTGAGGGGTACTGGGCTGCAGGGGGTTGCACCGAGCGTTTAGTTGTGGCGTGCTCGGTGCAGCGCTCTGCTGTCCGTGCGGCCTGGCTGGCTTACCTTCTGTCAGACGTGCGGCAGACTAGGCCCTTTACCACAAACAGTGTGCTTGGTCTGGCCGTCGTTTGTAAGTCGCTGAATTTGCGGTTTGTGTAAGAGTCCCGAAAACTTGAGGCCGTGGGATTGCAGCAGCCGTGATTGCCTTCAGTGATGACGGAGGTGCAGGTACACAAGGACTCCACCGTTCTGGCCATATTTCGCAATTGGATAAAAATAAACTGGTGTGAGTAATAATGTGTGATACTGGAGTTTTTACATAATATTTCAGTATAAATCAGTTGTGTAAGCTGCGTATGTTGTAGTCTACCCAGAAATACGCAGGTTTTTTGTTCAGCTGATGAGAGTTTCCTAGTGCGTGCCAGATTTCATCTGGACTGATGGTAACCACATCTGCTGCGCATCAGAACTGGCTGCATTGTACTGCCAATCCTGTGTTCAAGAACGGAGATTGGTTTTTCCTGGCCAGTGCGAACGGGTACATCAGGGTTTGTAATTTCACAGTCAGGAATGTTTGGTTGTTTTTACCAGCTGCCATAACAAGTGCAGGTGCCAGTACGGTCTGAAGCAGGAGGTTTTCCCAGATGGTTCATGTACGTTCAAGAGTCGATGGGCAAGTTCACAGCAGAGAAATCCATTAAGAGTTATTATGCACATAGAAACTACCTCTGGCTCAGGGAGCCCCTATCGTGGACCCTGGGAGATACTACTACTAGTCAGGCCACAGTCAGAAACTATTTAAGATGACACCAGCTTAGAAGACAATACCACACAGTACTTATTAATGAACTGAATTGGAAGACACGCTTTTAAGGCCATTTTTTAGTACAAGGCTGTTGAATTATATATATGTAATCTATAAAATTCCTTGTTACACGCTATTCCAAACACAACATGCCCAGCCTCTTGCCAAATCTGAACCTTGCAACGATGCTTACAGCTTTTAATGCTTAAAACAACGTTTTCACAAAAAAATAGAATTAGCTTTAGTGTGATTTTGTTTGCTGAAATAACAACGTGATGCCAACATATTTGTTATCTAGTGTAAACCAGTGATTGTTACCCTATTTCATTTTTTGTTTTCCCTTGACGCATTTTTAAATAAGCATTACCTTGACAATCAAATAATTCTTACGGTCTTTTTGTTGCTGATTACCTTTTACTTAATGCATTATTTCTTTAACACATTTGAATTGTGTGCTCACTGTAAGATTCTACAGTAAGCTTTTCAGTGCATTGCGTAGGAATAAATACAGTATTCAGCCGCTGGTATCCACCACCTTCATTTTCATGACCCATAACGTAAAAATTTTAACTGGAAAATCTTCACATAATGTTCAAAAATATTGCTGCAAAACGCAATATTATACTTTCATCTGTAACATTAGAGAAACATCTTATGGGAACGTGCCTCGATGTTTCCGTGCGTTCAGAGCTGATACGAAATATTTCCCTCAGAAACTCTTGAGTTGAAACTCTTCTCTGATTAAAGACTTTTGCTGTAAACCTCTCAAGATCAAATGATGTCTTATTAGCCATTTTCTTCATTTTGAAATTACGCGTGTGCTAAACAACTAGCAGGAAATACCCATTCTTATTCTTCCACTTATTTGTAGATTAGATGATATTTATCAAAGCCGATACTAAAGTTACCAGCTGCAAATCATGCATTACCGATGTTCACATCATTTTATTTTTCTTCTTTTTTTTAAGTATTCCTACTGCAGTTACGTTGCTACCTAGAAGTAGAGAATAGTTTATTTTGCTTTCGACTCTAACAAATAGCTACTGAAAATGTTTTGCTGCTACCATGCTTTGATGCGTCAGCGGCTGAAACAAAGAAAAAGTATGCCCTTTTCACCCACCTCTTCAATTGCTTTTCAGCTGGGAGTACCATTAAAGCATTCTTCGCAATTCATAAAACTTTTGTACCACAGTATCCATTTAAAGACTCTCAGCAGACTCTGGCAAGCTTTATGCTAAAAACACATTTCATTCAGTTTCTCCCAAGTTAATTTCATTTTGCGGAGATACCTAAGACCTGCTTTGCGTTAAAATCAAGTACCATACATTTGCAGATACAACTATCTGCAGGGTATTTAAAGCCTGTCTATCTTCCTCCGTACAGTAAAGGAATGAATGTTTGAGCGGTGCTGAGCGTACTGTTCTGAAGAGGTGTATGTTGGAGGAGAATATTGGGCTGGGTCCATGTCCTGGTTTCAGCTATACCAGCTACTAGGAAGAAAATTAACTCTATCCCAGCCAAAACCAGGACAGTCCCAACAGCCTGAGAGTGCAGAAGAGTGCTGTGAAAAAAGGACATGAGCGCTGGAGGCAGAAGATCGAGAAGCCTGGTTGCTTAAATGGATATTGCAGATGAATGCTTCATATCATCCAGCTGTGGCTTGAAGGACCTGTGGCCTTCCATGAATGGTGTGGCACAAAAGAGGGCGATAAATCTTAAACCTGCTATTGTACTGGAAAAAAAGTGATCGTGGTATCTTCAGTAGTATTATATTATTACACATCTCCATTTTATTACATGATTAGGCACGTAACCCCTGTCAGCTTCCGGGCTCCGATAATGGCTTGTGATAAAGGATTACACACTCATTTTTGTGGGTTTTTTTTCAAATGCAAGTTTATATTCAGTGGGAGTTATCTACCCACATATATATAACATCTATATATGAACTATTTATCTAAATTTCCTGTATGTCAAGGAGGTGACATAGGTGCCCTTCTAGGACGGCATTAATCTCGTTCACAGGTGGATGTTGCAAAGAAAACAGATAAATCACATTTTAGAAGAGCCTGTTTCTCCTCAGTTGCTACTGAGTGTGTCTTGATGACTCACTCAGGTGTAGACGCGTACAGGGTGCTTGCTGTGGGAGGAGAAGCATCCCACCCTGCCTGTGCCAGAGTTCCCAGGGACCCAGCTGAAGGCTGGTAACAAATACTGGTGGGAGCACAGGCCAAAACTCCCTGACTGATGTTAGTACCTGTGCACTTACCCATGATTTAGTGCTCTTCACTTCCACAGAAAAAGAAAAAAAAACAGGTTGGGTTGATTATGACACTGTATGGAAGTTACCATATGAACATCTTAGGACAAAAACATTTCTGTTCCTTCATGCTGATGCTCTTTTGACCATCACATATTGTTTACGTTATGCCTCATACATACTGAAACAGAACCTGGTCAGAATGGAGTAGATTTTGCTTCCAGTTGGTCAGGCAGGCAGCAAAGCATAAAACTGTAGTGACCTCTCCATCGGGGAAAAAGAGAAGAATTGAAACACAAGAAAATTATTCCTGAAATCCTATCATTGGTCAGTAAAACTGGCATAATCTTTGAAGGGCAGAAAATATATAAATAACTTACAACAGTCAACTTAATTGTGCGGGCTTTCCTCAAGGAACAGTTATTACCCTCAAATTCTTGTAATAGGAAAAAAGGAAGCAAACATGGTTTGCAAAGTCAAGAGTCTGTTGTCAGTGTAGGTAAAATCTTGACAGGCTAATGAAAGAATTATCAGTCCAGATCTAATAATTACAGAAAAAGAAAACAGTACTGTTACAGGAAAAAAAAAATCTCAATAATAACTCAGTTAAAATTCTTATACAGACTTCCTAACAACCACTTCTCTGTCTCTGGTGTTATGCTCACCCTTCTGTTGCCACCACGGGTGCTAAGGTGGTTTGGTTCAGTATGGTGGGAATTTTTTGTTCTCTTTGTTACCCCTAGAACTGGCTTTCCCCAACTCCCAGGTCTGTGTATTTTTAACTGACCGCTGATGACTTGTTCATAGCTCTGAGGATTCCAGTGTCATCTTGCGCCTCCCCCCACTCCTGTCATACCATGACTGTAATCCCCTGCATTGCATTATTATGGTAAGGGCATAAATATTTCATTCTAACAAGTAACTGCTTAATACCACTTATTACCACATATTATGGTTATATCACACAATTATATAAAATTACACAAAAGTAAATTGTAGAATCATAGAATATCTCGAGTTGGAAGGGACCCATAAGGATCATCGACTCCAACTCCCTGCTCCTCACAGGGCTACCTAAAACTAAACAATATGACTAAAAGAGCGTCGTCCAGACACTCCTTGACCTCTGACAGGCTTGGTGCCGTGACCACTTCCCTGGGGAGCCTGTTCCAGCAACCCACCAGCCTCTCAGTGAAGAACCTTTTCCTAATGTCCAGTCTGAACTTACCCTGATGCAGCTTCATTCCATTTCCGTGTGTCCTATCGCTGGTCACCAGAGAGAGGAGATCAGCATATTAGACAGTTACCTCCTGATCATTAGAAAATTGTTGTTACAGGTAAACAAGGTAAAACAGAGTTGCAGGCATGGTTGTTACCGTAAGTCGGCAGATGAAAAACTCTCTAAGACTCAATTTGGAGTTTTAGGAAGCAGGCATTCTTTATTGCGGTGCCGGGCGCACAGGGGATCACTCCACCTACTGTGCGCGTCGGACTGCTCAACTATGGGAGTTATGTACAATCAGAATATACATATTTATTAGATTTCATTAGCATATTCATGTTTGGAACTGGAACTCATTAACATATGTAAAAGTCTTTAATGCATATGTGTTCATTGGTGGGCTTTCAAGGTCCTCTGGTGGTCGGCGGATTTTCCTCACCTCACTGTGTCCGCTAATTGAACTCAGTCTTTTCGCCTGCGCAGTTTGTCTTTTGGCCCCGTTGCACTAACTAGCTGATTTCAACATAACTTCCTTATCTATTCCACCCCTGTACGCAGAGCTTCAAGGCTTCCTTTTATCTACGGGATGTCCAGTCTGTCTATCCACGGAAATTTAGCTATTTTGTTTCGACAAAGAGAAACCGTATGTCTCCTTAGTATTTCTTTTATTCGGTATCATGGTAAAGCAAGCTCATCAAAGCCCAACAAGTCCTGAGGATTTGCAAAGTCAGTATGAAGCTCATGTTCTGCTACTAGCCATAGTAATACTGTATTTGCTGAACTGCCTGGCTACGTGGGTCCTAAATATTCAGAAATGTGAAAGTAACTCAGCCTAATATTACTTATCACTTGATAGTCTTCAACATATTTAATCAACAGTAACTGAGAATTCAATTCTTACATGTAATGTGTAAACCCTTATCTTCCTTTTAAGTGAGGAGTAAAGGTTACAAAGGTTATTAGCAATAAATGTAGAGTGATCACTGTAGATTAGTGGTTATTAAATGCTTAGCATAAAGCAGCCAACAGTTACTTTGCTATTACATACAGTACATTCTTTCAGCACTGTCAAATTTAAAGGGTTAAATTTACCCGAGTGGAGTCAGTATTTCTGTGCTGTCCCTTCTCATTAGAGAAGCTTATTTCTGAATCATTTCTCCTGTACGTGCATTTTAAAGGCATGTAATTAACTGGTTGCAAGTTGTTAGGCAGTTGATGAAGTGTGAACTGGGCACTGATTTGTTTTCTTTATTTACATGTTTCCCATAATACTCTGATGAAAGCAGGATGTTGAGGCTCTTTTACCCTTTGTATTATTCCTTGCTTGTTTCATCAGATGATTGAGTGATTTGTGAAGCCATTTGCAATTCCTCAAATTCCATTAAAAATTAGTGTCTAGGGAAGTCTTAATAAAAAAAAAAAAAAGGGGTGTTAAAACATGAACACAAGCAGCACTCCTGTCACTAGCGCAAATAACCACGTTAAGGAAGTGTCTGCTTTTGTCTGAACTATGGCAGTACGTCTGACCACTCTTAGCTTGTTGTTTAAAAATACGCTGGTTTTGAACACCAAGACAGTTTAGGAACTTTCTGTTGTTCATTACTCGGTCCTCCCCCACCTGTCTGCTTTCAACTAGAGAGAATAATAATTGTACGGGGCAACCCACCCTTCAACCAAGCGGCAGAGAGAGAGACATTTTAAGACAGCTTCATCACCTGAGAAACTGTGGTCTCACAAAGGCCACCCTTGAGTATCTACCCTTGTCAAAGGTGTCTACCCTTGAGTGTTTGTAGCCACCTTTATTTTAGCATTGTTTCTAGCAAGCCTAATAAATAGCTTGCACCCTAAAAAGGCCATCTTATGCATGTACATTCCTTGCTGGTCCTAGTTCTCCTACTGAGAGTTGTTGTCTGTGGGTTAGTAGGGCAACATGGTTTGCGACACTGTTTGCATCCAGATTGCCTCCAGGTTGCCCCACACGCTTTTTGTCTGCCATGAAATGGGTTCTGGTGATACTTCTTCGGAGTCTAGTCACTGGTCCCGCAGGCCAGCTGACCTAGTAGGAAATAGGAGTGCCATGAGTCCTTCTTAATCTGTAGTGCTGGTGCCTCCCATCAGAAAGTATGATCATTTATGTTACACTTAAGTCTGTATTATTTTTACTGACATCATTTCTTCAAATGTTAACTTACACTATGCAATGAAAAAAAAAAATAAACAAGCCCTTCCTGTCACATTTTTCTCAGAAAAATGTCAGTGTGCAGTCACACTGGTTATATCTACCCTGCCACTGTAGCTGGAGGAGAGGGAGTGAGAGAGCAGCTTGGTGGGAGTCTGGCAGCCAGCCAAGGTTAATCCACCATGGTCCCACTGGCAGCCCCGGTGAGGGGACTGTGGGATTGAGTGCTCTGGTTTTGTCCACACGGTAGGGTGCTGGTGCACCACCCAACTGCCCATGTCCACACTACAAGGATGCAGTATCCTCAGGTGTGAAACCTAGCCTCCGTGCCCTTTGATACTATCCTGGTTTCGGCAGGGATAGAGTTAATTTCTTTTCTAGTAGGTGGTACAGTGCTGTGTTTTGGAATTAGGATGAGAACAAAGTTGATAACGCACGAATGTTTTAGTTGTTGCTAGGTAATGCTTACACTAGCCAAGGACTTTTTAGTTTTCCATGCTCTACCGACTGAGAAGGCTGGAGGTGCACAAGAAGCTGGGAGGGGGCACAGGCAAACTGCCCAAAGGGACATTCCATACCATGTGACGTCATGCTCAGTACATAAACTGGGGAAAGCTGGCCAGGGGGGGCCGCTGCTCGGGGACTGGCTGGGCATCGGTCGGCGGGTGGGGAGCAATTGGACTGGGCATCACTTGCTTTGTGTATTATTATTATTATCTTATTACTATTATTATCATTTTATTTCAATTATTAAACTGTTTTTATCTCAACCCACAAGTTTTTCTCACTTGTGCTCTTCCAATTCTCTCCCCCATCCCACCAGGTGGGGAGGAGTGAGCGAGCGGCTGTGTGGTGCTTAGTTGCCAACTGAGGTTAAACCACGACAGATACCTTGCAACAAGGGTCCCCTAGATTTCTTGTCGTGCCCCGCTGCCTTTTTTATGTTCAGACCCAAGAGCCCCCTTGGAGCCCTTCATAGGAGAGTGTGCCTACAGCCTTCAGCAGATGCTGAAGCACTGCTACAGCATGATGTGATAGACTGATCCTCTGGGACTCGGGCAAGGCAAAGGAGGGATTTGGGAGCTTCACTAACAGCCAGAAGGGAATCAGACACCAGGCTCCTTTCAGAAGCTATCCTTCTGCTGCTGGCACCAGCCCCGGATCTGTGCAAGCCACAGTGATACAGGCAGAGTCTGGCAAGTTGGGTGAGGATCTCTAAACCAGTATATGCCTGCTGAATCTCAGCAGTTTGGTGTACATATCAGTAATATCCATGTCAACCTTCAGGTGAGAGAGGAGCCGCTAGTAAGCTGCTTCATGGCTGATGGCAGAAGTTGGCACCTGCACTAGTGATGGAAAGGCATAGGTACAGACCTGCTGTCTGCAAGGTGGCCATTCCAGGTTCATACAGATGTGCAGCATAGCTGCTTAAAAAAAACGAGCTTCTGCAGTTTCTGTAACATTCATGTAAGACCACGAACTAGCTAGTTTATGCCAAAAAAGATCACTGTGGTCAAGATGACACAGCATGCCCAGCTAGCTTAGCAGTGTAGGCAGGGCACACGTTCTGTCCCTGCATTTACTGAGGGGGCATTAATGACTGTTGTAATCAGCACTCTGAGTCTTGCTGATCACCGTGGGTGATTCATGCCTGCTGAGAGGTCACACTAACTCTGGGAGTGTCAGCCACGGTTTCAGAGTACCCATTTACTTTGTCTCAGCCTGCTAATGTTTACCTCGTGGGATAAGCAGTCACTCTCTTTACCCCACACAGTATTGACGGGTCCAGAATGAGGATTGCTGCACCGTTAGCTCTGTGCTGCAGGAACGTGTCTTCTCAAGGAAAGAGTTGGATGTGACACGATAGGCATGTACACAGGCAGAGTTGCCTTCTCCTCCCTCCCTCCTAGGTCAGTGACTGCTGCCGCATCTCTCCTGGAACCAATTTCTTTTCTTTCTCTCTCCCACCTGTCTTCAGTCGTTCAGACAAATTTCTCCACCCTTTTCTCTTACAGCAGACATCTCCCTCTGTTGCCGTAACAACAGGAGCAGCTTAGCTGCACAAGGCAGCCAGGGCTGGAGTTTTTTCCTTTCTCCTTGCACTGAGAACAGTCCCTCACAGTTTGCATCTATATTCTTTACCATCAGCTTAAAATGCTGATGGCAAAATGCATCAGTCTGAACTATACCACATGCTCCTGTCCTGCCAGAAGGCCCGTACTCAGAGAGATAAGCTGCCTTGTAGGCCCACACTAACATGTATGCTGCCATCTCTGCTCGGTCTTTTTTCCAGTACTGAAACCACAGCAATGGTGATGAAAAAAGGACAGAATGGAGAGCTGATACTATATGCATAGTACCTAGTATAAAGGAAAGGGGAACAGCTGTCCATGTACTAAGCCTCTAAAGTTGCTCAATGGCTGCTAATCATGTATTTCCCGACTTTCTTTCCCATGCATCTCTTCTGACTTCCAAGCTAGATTTTACTGCATGCCCTGAATTCTTGCATCTTTTCTATGCATGTGACTTGAAAATGCTTTTTATCTTATGAGAGGTTATCAGCTTGCTACAAGTTGAACAGATGTCACTGGCCCGTGTCTTCATATCTAGGGATGTGACGCAAGCAGGCAGTACTTGAACCTCTTAGGGTTTGCTAATAGGAAAGGGAATAATAGGACCAAGAACCTCCTGATTACTTTTTTCTAGAGAAAAGATATATATTGCAATATATATCTTGCAAGCTAAAGACTTCAGAGCCACCAGCTAGAAAATATTTACAGATAGGCATCTTCTGTTCACTGGTGCACAGAACACTTAAACACAGATTAAGAACAAGCACACATTCCTGACACGCAGACTTTTTTGCTTAGGGTGGACATTTGCAGTCCAACAGAGTCTATTCAGATCGCATGTGTCTAAAACTCCTCCATGGAGCATGGACAGCTGCAAAATACTTGGGGCCATAATCTGGGCAAGATTTATAACAACAATGTATGACCATAAAAATACGCATGGTGAAGAATTGCTGGGTCTAATTGCCTTAAAATTCTTGGCCTGGAGTTCAGACTTGATCTGCTGACCTCTGCCCTCAGTAAAATGTGTTATCACAGATTGAAAAAGACCGTTCTGTAAAATGATAACTCTAAAGAAGAAAATTAAACCAAAAGGCGGCCCTGTGTCCCTTCCTTATGCAGAATCTTGCTTGTTGGCCACTTGATGCACAGGTCTTTCACTGCACCACCCTCACTGACTGCTGCCAGAGCAGCTGCCTTTGACTGAGCAAACAGCTACAGATGCTTCCCACAGACCAGACCAGCAAAGATATTCCCCTGAGAAGATTCCCTTCTAAATTAAGGAATCTGTATAGGGAACCTTGCAAGAGCTGATACCCGCACTTTACGTGTCAAGCCTATTCTGGGAGAGAGTCACATCAAGTGACTAGTCAGCCTGAACTGTTTTGATGAGCAACATGAATAACTGTGGCTTGAAAGGGTTGACCTCCTTGCTGTTATGGAGTAGGACTCATGTAAATCGCAAAGAACAGCAGATCAAACAGCAGGAAGAGTTATGTCTTGTGTTTTGGGGTATGGAAGTAGGGGACAGGCTTGAGCAAGCTGCTGTTGTTCTTTGGTGCAGATCATCCTGTGAGGAAAGCATGGGATAAAGCTGATGTAGCTTGTGTGCTCCGGTTGGATGGAGGGTCATGGCAGGCAGTTGCTGGGTGCATCTGGTGTGTTCGCAAGGTCCAAGGTTGCTAGTGCAGTGCTGAAGGCCACATTATGTTGCTGCTGTTCTAGTTAGCTCATTAAGTTTGGTGAAGGTACTAACATAAGGTCGGAAACATGGAGTATGCTTGATTTCCGTTATGGAGTAAGTGCGTCGAAGCCATCTATGTTACCCCATCTGGAAACACATTGGAAAGACCCTCCCAGCCACCACTCAAACTGAGAAGATCCGAAAATAGATGGACCAGCTCTATGCACCTGCTCTCTCTGATTGCTCCAGTGTCAACACCTAGAGCAGATCATCTGGGAAGTCCAAATCCCCCTCCTGCATCAGCCAGAATTTGTGGATGCAGCTGCTCTTGGGAAAAGGCAGCCCAGTGTTTCATGGAAAGGCTGGCCAGTGGTAGTGATATGCTTGGGCTAAGAGGCAATCCACAAGCATGCAGCCATGCCAGAAGTTTTAGAGCCAAATTCACTGATGGTATCCTCAAGGTCCAAAGCCTGAATGTCCTCCTTTTCCTCTCTGTTTTCTTCTCCTGGAAAACGGAGGAGTTTTTATCACACTCCGCCACCACCAGCAAACACTAACATGAAAAATTCATATTAGATTGCTTCATTATCAAAATCTTCTTGGAATATCTCATCTGCAAAGCAGGAGTGCCTCTGCCATCATCACAAGTGGAGGCACAGGCATCCTTAATTTCCTTTCTTTTAATGCAGAACAAGTTGCCAGTTTATCTGTGAACATCCTGGGCCATCCAAGCAGTGATTTTCTCGTAAAGATGCCAGATTCAGAATGAGGCCTTAGTGAGGTTGGATGCTTCATATATGATATCTGTATAGAGAGGAAAGAGTAAGCTTCCTGACAGGATCGGGTGGAGCCCTAGGTTACCCATCTTATAGCTTAGCAGTTATAGTGGACTGGGCATAGGACCACCATGTAGTTGAACGTGAGGCACAGTGCACATTGCTTGTGCCACAGTTAAGGAAGATTGATGCCATGTATGATAATCCAAGGATAACAGAAGAACATGGCAGCCCAAGTCAAGTTGCACAGACATGCGGGAGCTGTATGAGCAGATTCAAGCAGATCCAGGGGACCCTGTGGGTTGATCCAGCCAACTGCATAGTAAGGAGATGCCCTACAGAGCTGAGTGCTTCCAGATTTCCATCCTTTCCCTTGCAGCTGCCAGTCAGGATGCCACAGGAGGTGCTCCAAGAGCTAATCAGTGTCAGAAGGCCAGGAAATTGGCCTCAAAGATGCACTAGAAGTGGTGGAGGGGCAGCCACTATCAAAAATTGTAATATTTTTATTATTTACATTGTTTGTATACAAATAGTTACAAAATAAAGTTTTTCTAAGTAATTATACTGAGCAAGCCAAAGCCAAATATTTCCCTTGGTGCTAGTCTTCTGTCTCTGCAGCTTTTTTTTTGTTTTAAATAAATTTGTAGGTGATACTGGCCTTCAGGGTGGTCCTCAGGCAAACACAAAAATGGTCCATACCAGTCAAAAAAAACCAACCCCAAAACCCCACAAAAACCCCAAGTGAATGGATGTGGTCTGACTCATCATCAGGATCTTAAAGTCTCTTCACAAGATTTGATACCATCCTGTCAAATTTTCCATTCTGGTCTATGAGAAGTGACATTTTTCCTCCCGAAAAACCCTACCCTTAATTATACTGCATTAAGTAAAATCAGCATGAGCGGTTTTAAATGGGAGAGTGGGAGCTGAAATGGAAGTAGGGGGGCAGGCTGAGAGCTACTGAGACAGAAACGCTGAACAGCAGAGGCATGAGGAAATTAAACCAAGGCGTGCATGGCGAAGTGTATTGAAATGGCAAACAGGAATCTGGAGGAATTGGTAGGGGACAAGCGGGGGACAAGCAAGCAGAAATATAATAGAGAGTGTGGGTGAATATGAAAGACAAATGGCAGAAACACAGCCATTTATAATAGGCAGGAACAATTAAGCTGTGTAATTACAAAATCCTGCTGCGACTGAACTCGTATGCAATTACTGAATGGACACATACCCCGAGTGCAGCACTTTGAAGAGGACGGCAACAGTTTCTCTCTCTTTTGTTTCCGATTCACCCACACACACACCTCAGCCAGCAGCAGCGTATGTGATATTGTTTTCTGCGCGACAGGCAGCATTGCCGGCCATGGACAGTCACAACAGCACGATGTCGGTTAATCAAAACCTTCCTGCAAGCAAACACAAGGCTGGAGGGGCGGTTATAATTAGTTCCAGTCAGCAGTGTGGCATTGGCAGTGGCTGCATCAAATCATTCTCAAAAGGTTTTCTTTACTAATGCTATGCAGAGCTCCATTTATTTTTTTCCATTTATTGTTAATTTAGAAAACATAATGCATTCTTTACTAATATATTTGAACAAGTTTGTGACAAAATGTTAGAGAGGAACTGTCACTGTTAAGAGCAATTGGCATCTCCATTTGCCTCTATTTAGTATTTTGGGGGCCTTACTACGGGTTGTCAGGTCACCATGTTCTGAGCACATCTTGTTTGCTGAATCAGTTTTTACTTCTAATTGTATAGCCTGGGCTGAGTTAAAGTGTTTTTTTTAAATTAGGTCAGCACCTTCTGAATCCAAAATCTTCAAAGAACAGCTAGCTGCACTCTTAGAGCTGCATTTCTAAACCTCCCGTGGGAAAAATCCCTTCCAAACACATGAAGTTAAAGCCAATAAAGGACTAAAGCATCAGATGCAAAATTGAGACACTTAAATCCAGAGTTGTCATCCAAACCCTACTGTTCAGCTGTTGTATAACCTTGTGGATAATTCCTCATTTGACCTGCAAGTTCTTTGTGAAATCCTGCTATCCTGCAAGCTTACAGCTATGGTTGCACATACCCAAATCAAGGCACCAAACAGAGTAGTTTTTTTAAATCTGATGTGAATTATCAGAGCATGACTTACACGTACTCCAAAGGATCAGGATTGTCAAAAGATCTAAATATGGCTACTTGTTTTTAAATAGCAGCATTTAGTATACAAGCAGAACGGAGTTAGACAAGTCTGCTGGGAAGCAGAAGAGCTTGATCCCAGTTTAGTGCTCACCTTTTGGTTTCAGTACCTGGAGCTCAGGAGTTCCTAGGGCTGATCCGTACATCCCAGACGGAATGTGCTGTCTGGCCCCGTATGCAAGAGAAGACACTGGCTGCTGTTTGACATGTAAAAGAAAATGGTGACTACTCCTGCAATTTGTGCAGCTCCTACTTCATTCAGAGCGCTCAGTGCATATTCTAAAATTGCCTGCTAGACCTCAAGGACTGCAGACGAAAATGCATAGTTTCCAAAACCTGGTCAGGTTGGCATACAGTTTAGGCACTGAACTACCCGCTCCTGTAAAATTAGTCCTGTGGTACTCTGTAGGAGGCAATTCTCAGCCTTGTAGCCTAAACCCATGCCTCTGAGGCACATCGTATGTTCTTTGGAAAGAAATTTTGAGCCCTTAGGGTTATGCCGAGTGGGTTTTGGTGTCTTCCTGCTGTCTGCTCCTTCAGTATCTTTACATATGTGTAAAATAATAGTAACATTTCTGGATGTAAATTACCCGGCTATTCATCTGTCTGACCACTTTTGTCCACTCAATACACCTCGGTCCGTCCATTCTGCATGGATTGAGTATTCTGGACAGGCAAACAAACTCCTTTGTGCCAGCCCTACCCATGCTAGAGGACAGTAACAGGCAAAGGAGGCAGGATGGAGTTAAGACTTTGGCTCACTTTTCACTCTCTGGCTGCTGGTCACATCTGCATATTGAACTGCATTCTTTCATAAACTCACCAGTAATCTGCGCTGTGTGTAGTTTCCAAGGGCACATAAACTAGTCAAATCTAATGCAGCCATCTATTACTACACCACTCAGCTTTGAAGCCACTTAAGATGTGACGCAAGATTTTTCTTTCAATACTGAGAAGGGGTCTCTGCTTTTCATTGCATACTTGACTTTTTAAACATTTTCTCAACCCATTTTTCAGGCTCTAATCCTTACATTCCTGCATGACCCACTGAAGCTGAATCTCACAACAACCTTGTCAGGAGCTAGAATTATGAATTTTAGTGGTAGAAATTAGGGAAAGCAGTGGAAATTATTCTAAAGCTTTTCCCAGACTTCAATTACACATATGCATATATCCTCTTGCCTGGATAAATGAAGGCATTACACTGCAGGTTTTTGGGTCTCTCATTAAAATGAACCTCAATGATAGCATTCACTTAAAAACAGTCACGTTTTTAATTTGCTTGTATTTGTATGTTCACAGGTAAGCTTATAGGGCTCATTTTCTTCCTCAAAGCTCTTCTCAGACCTCCAGGAAAGTTCATAGACAATGAAACTTTTAAGGCTTAGCAAAAAATAATTTGGAACTTCATGATCAAAAGATATTCATCTGAATATAATGTTTGCTGATAAATGTCTTACAAAATTGTGTGAAAATATGTTCAATTACGGCCAGGTGAATTCTTCAGCAAACTGGTCTGTAAGAGTATTTATATCCCTTGCAGGGAAACAGATGTTGTAATATACTCTGGGTTTATCTACTTAGGGCTAGCTCTAATGCCAACTATGAGTACCTAACCTTTATGTTTCTGCCTTTCTCCTTCTCCTTCCCACCCCCGGGAATGCACTGCCCTGGGGGAAGAACCCCGGGGCAGCTGGTCCTCAGGGTGGCCAGCCGAAACTACCTGGTTTCCTTAGGCAGTAATAAAACTGCAGGGACAGCTATGGCTGGAGCTCCACCATTGCTAAGGCTTGTGTACCCCAGCGTACTCAGGTGAAAGAGTCCCAAGTGCTGTCCCAAATCCTGTGCTGAGGACAGGCATCTGCACTAGCTCTTTTAAAGAGCTCAGTCATGTGTTGTGGTACTTTGCCGCTGCTGGTGATATATGCAGTGTCTTATTTACCAAAACGTTTACCCAGGGAGCTAAACAAGTTGTGAGAGCTGCTCTCTGACTCTGCTTCAGCAGGCGACTATTAAATGAAAGATGAAATTAGCTAGGCAGACCGGAGGCAGGTATGTTATCACAGTTTCCTGCTCTGCACAGAAACGCGTGAACGGAGTCATGCTGTGTTTGACAATACAGCAAATTGCTGACTATGTCACCCGAACTGGGAGAGCTTTACCGGGTAGGGGCTGGTAGCCTGTTAAGGAGAGCACTTTTGTGTGCTGGGGAAGCTGTAGGTGACAGAGCGCTGCAGAGTATTTTCCAGTGGAGAGCAGCTAACATACCACGTGTACAACAACTAACTACTGAGAGAGAACAAGACATGCGGCAAGAAAGAACATAATCACCTCTTCATTCTGGTGGGCTTGACATTCATCTGGGTTTAATTTGGGAATCTGGGTCCCAGGCTCACCATCTAATATTTAACATAATTAAAGTATATTACATATAACATTAATACATGCATACTAACATTAACATAATTAATTTTACGTAATATTTAACGTGAAATTTGGGAAGAGACTACCAATATACTACGTTTGCCCCAAGCTGTGGTATGGTCTCCACAGCTGCAACCACTTTATGGTGGTCTCCATGGTGGTCAAAGATTTTTCTGGAAACTACGTATGGATCAGCCACATACTGACTGAATGCTTTAAGCATGGGACTATGGTGTAAAAGAGGAGGTGCTGCCTCTTCTTATCATGTTTTATTGGTGTCTCCCTTTCTAGGAGGAAGGCCGTGGGAACTCCTATCAGGTTGAGCACTGCAGCCTTGCATGTGAGCTAAATGCTTAGTTATTCAGCGTAGTTATGATATAGGCATGCCTCAGTCATGGCTGTTTGCAAACCTAGAGAATGCTAAATGCAAAAAGATATATGTTCATACAGACTTTTAAGTATCAGCAAAGAAGAGTGTGTGAAGTCAGGCCTTGTCCTTTTGGATCTCATATTTCAAGAATTATGACTGCATCTGCCAGTTGTCAGTCGGATACCTATATCTCTGAATGTATTGCATTCTATGTATAGTATATATTCAGTTAAATTCAATAGCTCTCTCCAGATTAGAGAGAACAGATTAGACTCTGTTCCATTCCAAGTTACATTGCTGTAAATCCAAAGTAACTCCACTGAATCTACTTGTTAAACCTTTTTTTTCACACTGAATCTACTTGTTAAACCTTTTTTTTTCAATCATCAGATCTGGATGACTGACTTCAGTTTTGTAACTAAGCCATAGCACGCGCTATTTCTCCTAAAAAGAAAGATGTAGTTGGCATTAAGAATTCATAATTTTACTTTTTTCCCAGGTGCCTGAGACCTAGGATTTAAAAACAAAGGGAAAAAACAACCTCTGAAACATTAAATGTGAACCTTCAAGCTTTTAACATACAGTAAAATATTTATTCTTAATAAAGAATAGTGCATCTCTTGTGACTTAGTTACCAATTCGCAAACACTGAGCAAGTCGAAAGACTGGAAAAACATCACATAACATATCTTCCACGAATACTAGTCCAGTTTTATCAAAGCATCGTATTTTGTGCAGTTAGTATAATGATGGCAAACCTTCTTTATACATCTTGTTTGAAAAGTGAGGCAAGAATATCCACTTGTTTTGTATCGGTTATAAAGCATGCTTTTCATACGATGCAGAGAGATTATAGCATGAACTAAGATCAAATACCAGGTAAAATTCCTGTATTTTCTGAGGAGCACTGTGAATCATACGCACTAAGCCCCACTACAGCTCTAATTAGAGGACATAACCCATCAGCTCTTCCAGGGCAACTTCTGTGTGTGTGAGGACAAAATATAAATGAAAGGTAATCAGTCTAAAATGTTTTTGTTTAGGGTTCAGAGTATATGGCTTTGAGGTTTGTGCGTTTTTTGTTGTTGCTTTGTTTGGGGTGGGCTTTTTCATTCCTTTCTGTGTAGTTTGGTGTGAAATCAGCGTGGGAAGGTAAACAGTTTTCTGAATTTATGACTGGAGAGGTAAAGGGAAAACTATTTGCATTATTTATTTGGCTCTTGCAAATTGGGAGTAAGTACTCTGAAATCTGTGGAACAGCATCCAGATGACACTGTAATCCAAACTTTTTGTTTTCAAAAAGTTACTCTGATAATCATTTAGTGGTTTAAAACATGTTTTTTCCAGCAATGTTATATGTACATTCGTAGGGCCACAAAAATGATCAGGGGGATGGAACACCTCTCCTATGAAGAAAGGCTGAGAGAGCTGGGGTTGTTCAGCCTAGAGAAGAGAAGGCTTTGGGGAGACCTTCTTGCAGCCTATCAGTACTTAAAGGGGGCTTACAAAAAAGATGGCGGCAAACTTTTTAGCAGGGCCTGTTGCGACAGGACAAGGGGGAATGGCTTTAAACTAAGGGGGGTAGATTTAGACTAGATATAAGGAAGACATTTTTTACGCTGAGGGTGGTGAAACACTGGCACAGGTTGCCCAGAGAGGTGGTGGATGCCCCATCCCTGGAGACATTCAAGGT
>NW_008796110.1:9483797-9484814 GCF_000699145.1 Aptenodytes forsteri | reverse complement strand
CAGGTGCCTGAGACCTAGGATTTAAAAACAAAGGGAAAAAACAACCTCTGAAACATTAAATGTGAACCTTCAAGCTTTTAACATACAGTAAAATATTTATTCTTAATAAAGAATAGTGCATCTCTTGTGACTTAGTTACCAATTCGCAAACACTGAGCAAGTCGAAAGACTGGAAAAACATCACATAACATAACTTCCACGAATACTAGTCCAGTTTTATCAAAGCATCGTGAGTATTTTGTGCAGTTAGTATAATGATGGCAAACCTTCTTTATACATCTTGTTTGAAAAGTGAGGCAAGAATATCCACTTGTTTTGTATCGGTTATAAAGCATGCTTTCATACGATGCAGAGAGATTATAGCATGAACTAAGATCAAATACCAGGTAAAATTCCTGTATTTTCTGAGGAGCACTGTGAATCATACGCACTAAGCCCCACTACAGCTCTAATTAGAGGACATAACCCATCAGCTCTTCCAGGGCAACTTCTGTGTGTGTGAGGACAAAATATAAATGAAAGGTAATCAGTCTAAAATGTTTTTGTTTAGGGTTCAGAGTATATGGCTTTGAGGTTTGTGCGTTTTTTGTTGTTGCTTTGTTTGGGGTGGGCTTTTTCATTCCTTTCTGTGTAGTTTGGTGTGAAATCAGCGTGGGAAGGTAAACAGTTTTCTGAATTTATGACTGGAGAGGTAAAGGGAAAACTATTTGCATTATTTATTTGGCTCTTGCAAATTGGGAGTAAGTACTCTGAAATCTGTGGAACAGCATCCAGATGACACTGTAATCCAAACTTTTTGTTTTCAAAAAGTTACTCTGATAATCATTTAGTGGTTTAAAACATGTTTTTTCCAGCAATGTTATATGTACATTCGTAGGGCCACAAAAATGATCAGGGGGATGGAACACCTCTCCTATGAAGAAAGGCTGAGAGAGCTGGGGTTGTTCAGCCTAGAGAAGAGAAGGCTCCAGGGAGACCTTATTGCAGCCTATCAGTACTTAAAGGGGGCTTATAAAA
>NW_008796110.1:9460054-9483781 GCF_000699145.1 Aptenodytes forsteri | reverse complement strand
GGATGCCCCATCCCTGGAGACATTCAAGGTCAGGTTGGAGGGGGCTCTGAGCAACCTGCTCTAGTTGAAGATGTCCCTGCCCATGGCAGGGGGGTTGGACTAGATGACCTTTAGAGGTCCCTTCCAACCCAAACTATTCTATGATTCTATGATTCTATAATACTTCGTTGGTAATTATTGACTCTGGAAGATTTAGTACACTAGCTGGGCTTTTAGACTTCTCAGTTTACTTCAGGTTTTACATTTGACAGATTTTGTCCAAAGACAAAAAAAAAAGAGGAAGATTGTAACATGCCACATTGTTGTCATTTATTTCTGGCAGCTTAGAAAGAATATGAATTCTTTTATTTTGCATTTTTATTAATTGCATGCTGTATATCAAAAAGGTTTTTTGACGTTCTAATGTGTAGCATCACTTGATTTCAAAAGATATTATGGAAATAAAACACAACTACATAGTAATTGCAATTTTATTGCTTCTGTTCTCCACCACATCAGAGCATTTCAAGATTAGTCTGTTGAAGATGATTGCCTCTGAACTATCTGATTGTACATGGTTTAAAGAGCTTCCACTTTTACCTTGAGTATGTACCAGATCATATATACATTTTTCATACTCCTATTAGATACAATGATCTTAGAGGAAGGAACTTAAAGAAAATTATGTAGGTTGCAATCTGCCTAAAGCAAAAATATTTTAGTTAGCCAGTCTTGAAGTTTAAATACTTTTGTTTCAATTGTATGAAGAATTCCAATTATGCACAGAAATGAGCAGCCAGTCCCAATTGCATAACGCATAATCCTACAAAAAAACTCTTAGTAATAAACCACTAAATTTAAAACAGTCTTTAGTCTGAAGAGACAAACCAACACAAAAAGTGAGAATACAAACACTGGAAAACTGTCATTGCTTAAATAATTTTATGATGTCATTAAAAGAACAGTAAACTGTTCTTCGACACATCCTCTTAACACCTTCATTATCTACTACCAGCCTCTGCTATTTATTCCAAACACATTTCGAAAAAATCACAAACTAGTGTCCTATCACAACCTGTTTGTGCAAAAACATACCCCTTTTGAAGAACTCAAAATCTTTTTGACCTGAAGGTTACCTGCAACATTTTTCTTTGGGTGCTGAGAACTCATACAGCAATGTACGCAACTTAATAACCTGATCACCCAGGACCAGCCTCCCCGGTGGAGTCAGTGTTTCAGTTGTTCTGATCTGTTGTTTATTCACCTATTTTCTGGCTCTACTATGCCATGATTTCCCACTGGAAAGTATGCTTAAGGATGGAAGCCTGCCCTTTTGCTTGCACTGAGGAATTCTGGCTATGCTGTGCAGAAGCATCATTTGATAAGCACTTACTCAAATGCAGGCAAAGCAGGTAAGGCAGATCACTCATCCTTCCCTTGACTGCTCTATGACCTTGTCAACAGGTTGCTCTCCAGGCAGGGTGCGCAGAATAAGACACCTACAGAAGACCCAAGAAGGAGCCACAGCAATTTGTCTGCTCCAGATAAAAATAAAACCAACTGTAGCAATACCTTTTGCAAAGTGCTGCTGACTGCACCGCAGCCAGACGGTGAGATTAAGAAAACTGTCATTCTCTGTCATTATTAATTACTTTATTTTTAGTGCTGCTAAATATGTTGTGCAAGGACAGCATGGCACGATGCTTTCTTGCCTGTGAGCTCCTGCCTCACTGCAAGCTCTCACACATATTTCAGAGCACCAGTTTTAAACTGGCCCCTCAAAATAAAGGCGTGGAGCCAGGCAAAGCTGCTGGGGGAGCGCAGTGTTCCTTCAGGAGTGCAGCATGGATAAGTCATGTAGGGTTAATATATTGTTTGAAATTTGTCAATATTATGTCAACAATAAATTCATAATATGGTTTAAACCAAGTCTCTTTTTTATTTTGGGAAGTAGACTCCTGTCTATTGCCTTTTTCTTTAGAGATCAAGGTAGAAATCAGGGATAAACGTGTGTTTTCAGAGCAAATCCAGGTTTATCTAGCCACAGTATTTATGCATTTATGTATAATCAGTGTTTTGAAAAAAAGTGTTACAGCCCTGTGTTCTGCAACACGCAAACTATCAGAGAAAGACCAAAACAGCAAACTAGCCAGATGTTTCATCAGCCCAGTAAACCTTCACAAAACAGCTTTCCGTTCTGCCAACAGCAGCCATGGCTTTGGTTCCTTTCGTCACCCAACCAAAGCAACTCATCTCAGCAATTGTCGTTTGCTAATTAGTTTGAGTTACGTGATCATAGCTGAGATTTTGGCAGCCTGTTCTGGAACAGATTTATTAATGATGATCAATTATGACCAGGTGGAATTTCTGACAGATGATTTTTTTTATTGTTACCTGACAATATATGGCAAATCTTAAATTAGATAAATGCAGTTAACGAGCTGACCCTGCCATCTGCCGTCATTTCTGCTGCTGCTTCTGCTGTTTAGTGCCTGCTCAGAGTCTCCCAGGTCAGTCCCTTTCCTTCAGCTCAGTGTGGAATACAAATCTCTCTAATGAGCCAGTGCAGTATTGAAGACCTGTCATTCAAGCTGTGCCTGATTTCATCTAGTACAACTGCTGAAAGCTTCACTTGCAAGATGGGCTGGTGATGCCTTCAATAAAAATAACACTGGACCAGAAAAGGCTCACTGAAAGAATTTGCAAAATCCGCTAATTTTCCCAGTTCTCAAACTAAATAAATGTAGGGTTGTTTGGTGTGTCCCCCCCCCAGGCCACAGGAACAGCAATACCAAAGAAGAATGATAAGTAGCAATTTTGTTTTAGAATTTGACATTTTAACTGTTTCTGTGTTCTTTGCAGCGCTGCAGCTCATCACAGTTTATCATTCATACAGTGCACCAAAGCTCACCAGCACTGATGAACAAACGTAAAGGTAGAGCAGATACTTTGAAACCTAACTGTAATTTCACAATGACGAGTGAAGCTGAGTGGGGGGAGGAGGTAAACGTGCGGGAGGTCAGAGATGGGCTTGCAGTAGAAGGCAACTGCATATAACACTGTGCTCTGCCAGAGCTGTGTGGGAAGCTGCTTAATCCAGGTCCATTGAACTGGCTCTGGAAGCCCTGCTTTCCCCACGTGTTAGCTCCTTCTCCCTGCTGACTCCTCTCCCCTCACCCATGGCAGCCACGTAGCCCCCAGGGAGATCAGCGGGTATGGCCAGCACAGGTACGCTGTGGGATTCGCTCTGAAAAAGGAAACTGTTGCCAAGGTGGTACTTTTTCTGTCTAATTCATCTTGTGATTACAAGACACTTCACGGAGAGATCAGTACAAGAGAAGCATGGACATACTGGAGAAAGTTCAATGAAGGGCCATGAAGATGATGAAGAGACTGGAGCATCTCTCGTATGAGGAAAGGCTGAGAGAGCTGGGACTGTTCAGCCCAGAGAAGAGAAGGCTCATTATGTATCAATGTACATAAATACCTGAAGGGAGGGTGCTAAGAGGACAGAGCCAGGCTCTTTTCAGCGGTGCCCAGTGACAGGACCAGAGGCAATGGGCACAAACTGAAACACAGGAGGTTCCCTGAACATCAGGAAATGCTTTTTTACTGTTTGGGTGACCAAGTACTGACACAGGTTGCTCAGGGAGAGGCTGTGGAGTCTCTATCCTTGGAGATACTCAAAAGCCATCTGGACATGGTCCTGGGCAACATGCTCTAGGTGGCCCTGCTTGAGTGGGGGGGATGGACCAGGTGACCTCCATAGGTCCCTTCTAACCTCAACCCTTCTGTGATTTCTTGAAATGATTCTTTGTGCCTTCAGCCAGGCAGATTTGAGCATGGGGAGAAGAGGAGCAGAAAGTAAATGCATCTTTTAAGGAACAATGCATGAACCTGTGTCTCTCAGTGGCTATCCTTTCCCATTCAGATACTTCGGGGGTGTTACACGGAACGTTGGAGGTACTTGCAAGCTTGGCTTCATTCATAAACACAGTCTGCTCCCTGGAGCGCTGTTGGCTTTTTTGTAGGCTTGGGAAGCTATTTTTAATCCACATTCAAACAAGCAGTAAATTCACAATTTAGAACTGATCTTTACCCTTAGAAGGTTTGGGATCAAGGGCCAGCTAGAGAACTTCTCTGAACGGGACCACCTCTGAGCTAAGAGGTCACATAGCACTGACCACAATCTTTTCTGTCTTCCTCTTTCTTCTGTCCTTTCCTTTCTCTGCACGATTGAGAAAAACCCCCGTCTTCTGCAGGCACAAGAAGAATGACATTATTGAAACCTACGTGGACACCCGAGAAAGCCACCCCCCCAGCATTATCTCACACAGTGGGGAAAAACCCAGTAAAGAATGGGGTAAAAATCCAGCACTTCTCAAAAAGTAGCAAATATTGCAGAAGTCAAAATAGATCTTTATGACCTGAAAAACCATTTTCTCTTTTCCTCCCTGCTTGCTCCCCTGTAGACCCTGTCTGCATGTTCAAAGTAGCAGGTTACGACTTGCTTTGATTTTGCTTATCATCATGCAGCTCAGGTTTTACAGCTATAAAAACTCCACTGAATTATAGCTTTAGGGGTATTGACAGGATGTGTTTCAGTTCTGAGACAGAACTTGGAGTGGGGACTGCAGATGCAGGAAAACTCTCCTTGGCAACATAAAAAGCCTCTGTCCAGCATGCACAGTCTTCCTTTGCTGCACTTAATGGCCTGAGAAGAGCGCAGCACAGTAATATTTGTTGCTTCATCTCCTAATGCACTAGCTGAAAAAAACAGCTGAGTTATTGATGTGTTTTGTTCATTGTGAGGTGTCTTGTGGTCAGTGATAGACTTCTATTTTCTTCAGGTTGGACTAAATTCATTAGGTATTGGCTGCTTCCTCCCAACTCCTCTTGGACACATGCCAATTTCTAACAACATCAATATGAACCTTTGCATTCATTTTACTGGGTGTTGTATCACATCCTTGGATTTACCACAGCACCGTATTTACAAAGGTCAACTGAATGTCTCAAAACCAAGCACAGTGGTTAGGGCGCAGCAGACTGCTCCAGACAGCACACCTGCAGCAAGCCCTCTTCTTGCAACAGATGGCAAAAATGAGACTGGCACAGGAGTTCAAAGAGTGCGGGCAGCTGGCTCTACAGAGCTCTTCGCTTTGGCTCTACCAGAGCGTATCCAGAGTGTAAGGACAAATCATTGCACAAGATACATCCCTTGAATAGCAGCCAGCCCAAAGACCCAGAGCAATAGTCTCTCAAGTCATCTTAGGCTTAAAGTATAGATTCAACATTTCTTTGCTTCCTGTACAGAAGTAGTTTGTCTCCCCTTATCCCATGCTCAGCAACCCTCTTACAAAAAGAAAAAGTGTATCTAGCTGGCATTATTTTTTCTGTGAAAAGAGGATCAGGAAACAAGGCAAAGGATTTCCATTTACAGGGTGTGCTAGGACTGAATTTCACTCTTTGGCAAACCTTAGTCCCTGCAGGACATTACCTACATCCCACCTCCTGGGTTTAGTAAATTAGTTTAATCCCTGTCCTTGAGTTGTCGCTATGTCTGTGAACACAAACTCCTACAGGTGCTCTACAGGTAAACTTCCCCCCCCAGCTTTTGTTCCGAAGGCCCTTGTGATCCTCCCCCCGGGAGCGGATGCGTGCCTGTGCTGCATCCCCTTCGGGCTGCGCTTCTGAAATATTCCCCATGGGAAAGGCTGAAGCAGCTCCTCGCTGATGGCCTTTCTTTTGAAAAGCAAGAGGAAACGCTTCAAGGAAAGTCAGTGGGGTCAAGGAAAAACAGCAGCAATAGCAGTCTGTTACAAATAAGCAAGAAGATAATGCAGAGAAAAAAATATATAACCAAAATTTCAGCAGCTTATGAGCTATCAGAGCAGCTATTTCCTATGAAATGGACATGGATCGGAAATACACTAGTGGATCTACCAATAGCGAATAAATGATGTAAACATTTAAATATATAACCAAAATTTCAGCAGCTTATGAGCTATCAGAGCAGCTATTTCCTATGAAATTTGGACATGGATTTGCTCCCTAAAATACCTAGATGTTCACTGCAAAATACACTATCAATTATGCACCATGGGGTAAGAAAAAAACTGTTTAGCAAAACCAGGGAAATATTTTAATATTTTGCAGGGCTTTGCGATTTAGAAACTCTTTGCCCTTGCAACTCATGGCAGTCAGTCTTTTCTGTCCTCTGGCATCTTTCCTCTGGTAACCCATAGCAAAAAAGGAAAAACCCCACCCCAAAGCCTTTGTAAAATAAAAAAACCCAGTCAGGACTTCCAGCTTCCTTTCTGCCCCCTTCAGCTCAACCAGCAGTTAAGCTGGCATAAAATCATGCTACAATAGCGTGAAGAAATATATTTGATGCTTCAATTTCAGCTAACATTTCAATTTCTCCTACTATTATTTTTCCTGGCTGGGTGAAAACAGACTTGGATTAATTATCTAGCCATCAAGGGTTTTGCCTGTTTTGTTTGCCTTTTTTTTTTTCTCAACTCTTCACCTTCTTTTCTCTTCTAACACAGTCTTCCTGAAATAAATACAAACCCAGCATCAGTCAGTTAGAGAGAAGCTATGAACTGTATCCTTGACACAAGTTCTAACCTGGTTAAGTTTGCCCAGCTGCGCCCAGGAGGCTCATGTCACAGGCTCTGTCCCCAATGAAGTCTGCAAAGCCGTTAGCCTGTCATTACAAGCACACCGAGTTCCTTACTGAGCAATCCAATTTTTGAAAATATTTAATGTTCTTTCATCAGCAGCCTTATTTTACCACCCAGGAAGAGTCATGCCATCCTGATGCTTAGGGCACATATGAGGTATGCAGCTCTAAACCTTTCATGTTCCTAAGGATTGCACGTTTTAGCTGTTTAATCACAAGATTTTTTTTGTTAATGTTATCCAAAGTAACTAATCATCCTAGTTTCTTATCTGAAATATATGTCAAAAGCTGAATTAAAATGACAAGGAGAAGATAAAGACAAATTAAATTAATACGGAAAGGGCTCTCTCCTACAGAATCTGGTTCGAGGTCAGAATCTCAAGGGCTCCAGTGGTGAACATCCTTTCACACTGTCCCAGCAGATGTGGCTTTGCCCTTCAGCAAGCATATGGCAAGGCTCTACCTGGATCATCAGAGCGTTGTGGGAAAACCCGGCTACCAGCAGAGCTCTGGAGCACAGAGCTGTGTCTGTCAGCACCTGGGGTTACTGGTACAATGCTGCTCTATGCCTCACTGACCACAGTTACACTCAAAACAAGATGCTTTTCATCATTTATACCTCAGGGATTGACTCCTGCCTATTGGTATCTTTTTGCTCAGTCACTGTGCTTTTTGCAGGTGCTGTTGGACGATCTGTGAACAAGAATGGTCAGGCAGGAGGGCAAGGTGCCACTTTCATACCGACGAGAAGATTTACCCGTAGCTACACCCCATTCCGTGTGAACAAGGCCATATCTGCACTACCCTGAAACCTTTACTATCAAGGATTAACTTCAGCTTTGTGCTTCTTTCAGGACAGAGGCTATTGGCTATGATCTGACTTGAGACATCACGATAATTGAGTTCACTCACACTACAGAAGTATTAGCCCATCATGAGAACTGGTCTGAATTGCATCACTTCAAAGCCAGCCAGCCGAGTTTGCAGTTGCTTCTGTGGTCTCAAATGCATCTCAAATGCAGTATTTGAGTACAAGATCATCTCACCTATTACGCATACGTTGGCTAACATTCAAGCTATTGAGTAGTAACAGCAACTTGTTCTCATAGGTCCTCTTATATGATCTTCTGAATTACTCACTGTCATCCAAAAAGTGATAAAACTACATTTATGAGTAATACATAAAATTCAAACGAGACCTTTATTTACATTAGGTTTTCAAGCGCTGGGTGTTGCAACATACATAACAAAATTTCATACTACATCTTTATAGGAAATCAGGTTGAAAAGCTGATCTACAGAATCAATTTGTCAAAACTGGCTAAGCAGAAAATGCGTCAGCTCGGTTTTAGAGTACTCTGTCAATTTTACACTGTCTGCTATCGTTCAGAGTATTCCTGATGTCATGGTTATAAAACCAGAGCGCTCATGCAGGTTAATTTACAGTGAACTCTCCCTAGTAAATTTTACATTCTTCACTTGTTCAGAAGAGCAGGTCAATACTCTCCACGTTGTCTCACAAAGCAATTACGGATCCAAATAGGCAGAAAACTAGATCCATCAGGAAATTTCTAACGAAAGAAAACTGGATTTAGCAAGACAAGGAGTCAGAACTTTAATTCCATGACAAACTGCATTATCATCTCTCATTCTGTAGAAAACAAGTTGTACTGTAAAGATTAATCAAGTCCTTTTATTCCATATTAACATTATGCAGCAACCAATATGAGTGTCTAGGTAAACAGAAACTTCATGAAATGTTTTGCTGCAAAGCTGACTTCAGTAATGCACGCAAATGATAAAGTCATCAACTCTGCTCACTGCCAGAAAAAAAAAATGGCTTCAGGAGCAAATAACACTGATTCATGTGCTCAAGCACTAGTCAGCAAAACCTATTAAACTACACAGGGGTGAAAAACAAACAAACAAAAAAAATCAAAGCAGCTTTGTTATCTTACTTGTGACACCTTATTTAAATCTCAGGCATTACCTCTTTATATCAGCATAAATATGTAGCCTTCTACACCTTTTATGATGTGGTTACAGACACAAAAATGTTATAGTAGAAAGCAAGAGCTAGTTCAAGGAATTTCAGACTTTGAAATCAGCAAGATACAAAGCTAAAATTCGTATGTTCCTTTTCAAGTTATGAATACTTTCACTAAAACATAAATATTTTAACATATATTAATTTTTTCTGACATTCAAAATTGTAAAGTCAATATGGCAGAATTATTGTTAAAAGCACATATTTACAAATATTCTTTTTTCCATACATAAAGTATTTGGCATAATTATAACAATCTTACTGCATACACAACTGTTTGCTTCTTTTTCACATAATGGTACACTCCTTATTAAAATTTACCAATTATGTACAAAAATACTTGAACATTTATTATAGAAAACCTCTATAACTACCGTCAACAGCTTGTAACTGCTGAAGGTTTAATTGAGAGAATATAAAAAGTGGTCACTTTATTCCAGTTAAACTATCAACAAATCAAACACACAGCTAAAATTAACATGAGCTTCCCAACAAAAGAGGGAGAATATTTTTAACAGCATGATTTAAAATGCAGTTCACACATCTGTTCCCAAGCACATGTTAAACAGTCAGTAAAAGAAAGAGGATACAAAAAATACATACAGAAGGTGCGCTTTTTTTTTTCCTCCATCCACATTCCTACGGCTTGGCATTAGCTTTCCAGAGCTCTTCAGATGCCAGTCACTAAAATACAACCTAAGGCCAAACACCATTCTCCTACAATAAAGATGATGGTGATGAACTCAAGCTAAAAAGCAAACCCAAAACCTGACTCCACTGGTACGTACACATCCAAAGAGCTGTTCAGAATTTTTGCTAGGTGTATACAGAATTATTAATGACCTTTGCAATTAGCTTTTGAAATGTATTGATCGATAGCCAGTAATTTGTATTTTTAAAAATTTGTTCATTTAGTATACTGCCTTGGTACTAGTCAGTACTGATTCTTGTACACAAGTTAAATGAACAAGTCATTTGTACCTATTTTCATACACAGATTGTATTTTAGGGTGAACTTTCAAAAACAGCAGAGAACCTCCACTAGGAAACTGCTAGCTTTTTAAAAAACAAAACAACAAAAAAAAGCATTAACTGGAAGAATAAAAGTAAATTGCACCTCAAAAAGAAAAGGACGCGTCAGGTACAGTAATACACTAATGGCACAAAACCTTATCGAGATTCACCAGAACGGTGCTGTACGCTGAATGAAATGCAGGTATCTTTCCATCTTAAAAATAACATAAATCGTGTGTTTCAAAAATTCCAAACCACATTCTTACAACAGTTCTCTGCAGTATAACTTGCATTATCTCTCTGTTTTTCCACAGACATTTGAAATGACCAACCTGTTCATCAGATAAGAGAAACAACTTTTAGCCTACTTGCAGAAACGTCCTAGTCTACACACTACTCTGTTAGAAAGCGTGCATTTATCTCTAGTAGTAAAGATCCAGTCAATATATTCTGTATTTTGTAAGAAGCATTCGGCTAACTCAGATGAGAGTTATAGGGTTTTAGATTCAATTTTTTAAATAAAAATAAAGTACAAATAAAAGCATTTATCAGTAATCACCACCACAAAATTAAAAAAACTCCTCTCATTCATGCTTCCTATAATGTCTGGCAACCTAAATTAGTAATTTCATTTCAAATGTGCAACTTAATAGTAATAAGCATTTCAAAATTACTCAAAATAAAAGGTGGGCGAAATATTAAAGTGCCTAACTAAACGCATTTTACCATTTTTAAAAAATATTATTTCTTAAACGGTAAAGAATTGGTTGCAATTAAATATAAAAGTGGCTTCTCATAGCTGAGAGACTTTGCGGGGCAGAGGCCTGGGCCGGGGAACCTGCTCAGTCCTCCTGCTGCTGTTTTCCAGATTGTTTGGCCGGACCAGCTGTGGCTTGGGCGGCAGCGCCGGCGGGTCCGCGGCGGGCGGGATGGAGAGGCTGTGAGGTAGAGGAACGGGGCGTTTCAAAGTCCGCTCGTACACGCTGTAAGGCGGCGGGGTTTTACTTTCTTTTCTCACAGGCTCCTCAGAAACGCTGTAGCTTGGGACAGTCACTGTTGGTTCGCTGCCTTGGCTTTCAAAGCCCGACGTCTCTGACGTGCTACATCGGCTGAGCGAAGAGATGCCGCTGCTGTAACTCCCCGACAGCACCGGGGAGTTGGATATGAGCCCCGAGGAATGATACTCCACTGGAGACGGTGTGAATGATTGCACAGACCCCTGCTCGAAAGAAAGGGCAGAAGAAGAATATACCTGGAGTAAACGAGGGAGAGCGCTTCTGTGCTCAGACTGAAAACACACAGAGATTCAGGGCATAGATTCTGAGGCTTGATAAACGTAAACGGTTGCATCCCTGTTTAATTAAGATCCAGTAAGAAACCAATAAAAAACTCGAGTGCCTAGGTACACCTTAAACAGTGCTCATGCCAGTAATTCATGAAAGTGGAAGTAAAACTATTTAAATGTTATCTTACTATCATAATACCCTGGAAAAATCTGGAAGCCTTTAAAATGAACCCTCAGTTTTTCAGGCTTTAAGTGAAATGCATAACCCTGCGCAGGGCATACCTAGTGGTGTCCTGCCCCCTAATGCCAAAGCACAGGACTTGCATCCCAGTCACTGCTGCTACTTCAGTCTCTCATGTTCCAAATTCATTTTCCAAAGCTTTTCCTCACAGTTTTAGTGTACTGTCATGCAATGAAAAGTGCATTTACATCGTGGCATCATTTCCGAGTGTGTCATAATACCAACGTCGGAGGTGAAGCGCAGAGCGGATGCCAAGCTAATAGCCGCTGCTGGGCGCCAGCCCCATTTGGCCCGCAGCTCGTCTTGCTACTCAGGGGCAGCAGCAGGAAGGCTGGAGGTGAGGCATCGCTGCTGCTGCTGCAGACAGCGTTTTGAACCGCAGTTGCTCCACCCTTCCTCTCCCCCATCTCCCAGGCATTCCTTGGACACATCGTGCCGCTTGCACGAAACACAAAACACCACTGTGGGCCCCAGGGACAAGGGTCCAACAGAAGGCGAAGGTTGTAAATGGCTGCACCAGCAGCCTCGCGGGTCTGTGGGGGAAGGTAAAGGATGGGGAGCTGAGGACCCAAGCGGCAACAACAGTGCTGACGAAGAATAAGAGGCAGGGACTGTAAAGCCCTACCTAAAAACATTGAGCAGTCCTATACTAGTGAAGCAACTTCAACTGAAAACTGTGAAAGGTTAGACCATACTTTGCAAGTTGAAAAGTTTTTGCAACATATCTGATTTTGACTGGAGCCATCTGAGACAATCTAGACTTAATGGCCTCAAGCACAGGCTAAAAAAGGGATGGAGAAATTACATCAAAGACAAATTTCCCACCCCAATTCTTGTTAGGCTGGTTGTCACTCAGCTGCTCAGCTTGAGATGAGAGTGTGAGCCATGCAACAAAGGGTGGGGAGGGGAGGAAAAGGAGAGGGGCATGGGTGTATAGAGCTGGCTGCACTGACTTTATGCTGTTGAGATAATCTTAGTTATCCTTCTAGGACTGGATCCACAGTGCACTGAAAGCAATGGAAAAAAATCTTCATTTACATCCGTGGGTTTTGTACTAAGATGGCCTTCTCTGGCAGCATGTAACAGTTGGAACAAAGGCTAAAATTTGAGCCCTGTATGTGGCTAGAGAGAAGCAGAGCAAGTGTTGAAGACATTTCAGACATTGTGAGGAGCCTGTTTAACTACTTATTTCAGGTTCCATTCCTCTGCATGTGAGGAGGCTGCAGCTGCACTCCTACCCCCACAAACGTCCAGGGTCGAGGTTTTCAAATAAATGATGTAATTGGTTCAAGTTCCAAGAACACCAGACACTTGGATCAAGTGACCGTAGATAAGATTTAGGACCTTTGCTTTTGTCATTCAGAACAAGAGCAAGTATGCGTAAACCCTGCCTGCTTCAATTTAGGAGCTGAGCAGGGGTAAGCACCTGGTTCCTGACAGCAGTGCAGACTGCTTGTAGCAGTAGTAACAGTCTAGACACCAAAACAGTCTGGAAATCCATGGATGCTCGAAGTGAGATCCAGCAACTCTCAGAAGTATTCTGGGCCAGCATTCCTCTCCCAAGCAGCAATCCAGGCTTTGGTTGTAAAATGCTTAAGTTCTGTGCAGGCATTTAGAAGAAAATGTTAGGATGAGCTTGAAACACCCCTAAGAATCATCAGTACCAAGTCCATTCAGGAAAAAAGGAAGAGTTGCTCACCTTTTGTACAAGGTCCTAATGCTCTGAAGAGCTTCCTAGTAAGCAGCTAGTGCGAAACCTGGGATCGGTGCTCACTTCAGCAGAAGGCATGCTATGGTAATAGGACTACGGGGCACTCTGATGGCCAGCACAATTGCTCTGTGTTGAACCTGGACCACTGTGCAGTCACAAGTGGAAATGTTACAGGCTCATGGGATGACAAATGGGAGAATGACCGTGGACTTGTGATTAGGGACCTCAAGGGAAAGGGAGGCATTTTGGGGTGCCGCTTTCCTCCTCCTCAGGAGATGCGTACCTCTGAAGCATTAGTTAGGCATTGGGTAGCTGAGGGACTACTTCGGCAGGGCTGCCTCCCTCCGCCCTTGCACCTGAGCACCTGAAGCACCAGTCATGCTCCTTTCTATTTGCTCTCCTTCCAGTTTGTTGACCCTCATATTTCTAACTGCAGAATTCTCTTTGCTTCAGTGGGGTGGCAGAGGCTATCCCTGAGACTAATGTTGTGCAGTCTGTCAATACCAGGGTTTGCCTGGAATATGTAGGCTGCGTGTTCATGTGCTCCAGTGCTGTGGAAGACAGATTTCCCGGTCAAGTTTTCCACCCAATAAGCTGTTGTGCAACAAGTGGATACTGACATACTCAAATATCTTGAAATAGAAATGAAACCTGCTCAGTTTAGCCTGGATCCCCAATTGCTGTGGGTGTTTAACTGCCAGAGAAGAACCAATGCTTATTTACAGCCTGTGCTTAATGTTTCCTACTGGCAGGCTTCAAACTACTTCCAACTTCTTACACAACCTCCCTGGATCGTTCTGCAGAGGAAACGGATATTAAAATGACAGAAGCAGGGATTACTCTCTAACACTCCCTGTAATCCAACAGCTCTGGATGCTGGAGGAGTAAGAGGAATGGACCGTCAGGCACGTCTTACATTTATTTCTTACACTCCCTTCTGCCCACTGACTCAGGTGAGCTTGATTATCCATGTAGGTGAGAAGCCTAATATTGAGAGGCTGAAGGTTAGGTTTCTTGCCTCCAGTTTTGAAAATCTTCAGAGCTGCTGTAATTGTTATGGCTACTTACTCTTGTGAATGGTTTTTGTATAGGCATATGATAATAAAAGGAAAACATAATATAATCCCAAATAACGTATATCAAATATATACTATCTACCCCACAACACATACAACCTGTCCCACAAAGGCGATTCACTGCAATAAGACAGTACCTTCATTGGTGATCTGCCAGCAGGAGAAGGGGAAACGGAGGCTATGTGTCTTGCTGGTGATGCTGTAAAGTCAGAAAGATTTCAGTGCACTCGTGGCATTACAGTTTTCACTAAGAAATCTTTTTAAGTGGATAGGAGATCATTCTATACACAAGCGTTATCTCTCGTTCCCTCTAGGTACCTGCCTGATGACTCCAAATAATTTCAGAGAGTTTATTTTACTTTGTTCTCAGGATTATCTTGCAGTACAACCAATGAATTATAAGAAATTTCTGCATGCATCTTCTCTGACAAATCTGTATCACTATAAATTGGTTTATATCCTACCAAATGATAACAGGATTCAAAAAAAGTCAGTATAACAACTTTTCCCCTCCTCTTTTTCTTCTTCTCTTAAGAAATATATTATGTATTTGTATGTCAAATAAGATAAAAGACAATACATAATATACTTATATCAAACATTTACCTGTAAATATACTGCAAACATGCCTGGACATACTTAGAGGCATAAGTCTAACACACAAAAAGTGTCTTCACTCCCTCAAGAAGAGTTATATTTATAGTATCACTCAAGCAGCCTTTCCTTTAAATGGAAATTAATCTTTTGAAAGGCAAATTGATTATAGTAATAGAACTCATGTACTTCCATGATTGCTGTGCTTTTTCTGGCCAGTAAGATTCTTTGTGGTTAATGATAATTTCTGATTGCTAACCTCCAATTATCATAAGATCAAAAGATTAAATTTGATCATCCTCCCTAGTACCAGCATGAACTGTCTGAAACTACTCAGTCATTAAGTGAAGGGGCACAGTATTGGAAACAGAATGCTAGAGAGAACATTAACAAGATGAAAATACCTGTGGAGGCAGTTCTACAGACTTCCATGTAAGTAATCAAATAATAAATTAACCTGCCCAAGAAGTTAAACATCAATCAGAGTGGAAAGAATCTAAGCCCTCAAGTAAATAAATTTTTTACTGGAGCTTAGCCCGAAATGTCCATTAACTCACCAGTCTGTGCAGGTCTTGGTGGTACAGGAGGAGATATAAGCTTTCCACTTTCTGATGTGTTTCTGGCTTCCTTCCCACTGTCCAGGCTCCAGCTGCTGGGGGTGGTGTTTACAGCTGGAAGAGAATGAAAAAGCAGATATAGGCGTCAACACTTCTAGCTCTCTGACTTGCCTTCACCCATGAGGGTAAAAACACACAGAGTGAAAACGTTAAACAACTTAGCGAGCACGTCAGAAAAGCTCTCATGTTTACATCAGCATTTGAAAAGCTCTTAAATAATGGCTGTCAATCTTCTGGTTGCCTGATGTATGCATCTGGCCCTCAGGTCAGTTTGTGATTGTATAGCAGTTGGAACCATCAACAACAGTAGCGCTGAGATAGCACTCTGGTGCACTGCAAATCCAGCCACAAAGGGAGATAAGCTTGAAGCCTGTTAATATAATCAGTTTATTTTTGCACCAGACTCCTATTTCAAGGTTTCTAGGCAGAAGGGAACAGACTATTCATAAACCCTTTCCATTAACTCATTTTATATACAGAAGGGACTAGAGAAAGGAACTTGCCAAATTCTGATCAACCTCCCTCAGAAAGCTTTTAGTGCTAACAGTCTTTTGTTGCCTGCATAAGGTACAAATTCAGAATTGAAAGAAGGTGGAAAGAAGGGCACAAAACGGTGGGAGTAAAAATTGAAAGAAATTAAGATGTCTGGAAAAAAAAAAAATCAAATGAAAAAATTATTGTGGACTAAGAAAATTTATATACACTGTTTGTAGCAGCCATGGTCAAGGATCTCTGCTTGATCATGTAAACTGACTATCACCTTGACATGTATAAAATTGGCTGTTGTATTTGTCTGTGTGACTTTTACCAAATTCTATGACTTTATAATTGGATGATCCCATAAAGCCTGGAACAGCTTCCTTAATAGAACTGGATTATCTCATGTTATCAAGGAGCCACCAATATTGCAAAGAAGTCAGATAGACAGAAGGACAAGGCATTTAACATGGACAGGACAAAAGCAAACTTAAACCCCACGATTTTTCTTACATGTCTTGTAAAAAAGTGGAAAAAACCTGCTTCAAACCTCCCCCCTTTCCCCCCAACACGCTCCCCAAAAAAACCACCTCGCCTTCAAAGCCTCAAACCTCTTGCCTTGCCATGACAGTTTCCTTCTTGTCTGCTTATTTCATAGTTGTGAGTAGAGAACCACATGCAAGGACTCTGTGCTCATTTACAAAGATGAAGCGAAAAGCAAAGTATTGTTGCTAACTGATGGTATCAATTATTGCTATTATAGCAACACCAAGGGCTCTCAGGAGGACTGGAATCCCACTATACCAGTATATACCAGACTTAACACAAAAAGTACAGTACAAATAATATTTGTTTCATATGTGTAACACTATTGTTACAGTATAATTGCACATTAGTTGACCCTGAGAACAGTGCACAGAATAGTCTATTTTCTAGAGTATCATTTTGCTTTTTTATTGCCAAAATATGCAATGCATTGTTTGCTTTTTATTGTAGGCCGTCACCTAGCAGTATGGTTTTGCCCACATCCTAGAAGTGACTTGGCACCAGACCTGGGTACTTCAAATGCCTCAATCTCTTGACAACCCATTTTTTCTTTTAAGTCATCCAAGGAGTCAGTTCTTTGGACTGCTACAGTCTCCAGGAGAGAATATTTTATTTTAACAATTCTGTAACGTACTTGGCTGCATAGGCCAATGGAAAAGTTTGCCATTTCCATGTTAAATTATTTCATATGTTTTTCAGCCCTGTGAAAAAATCCGCACTTGAGCTTTCATAAAAACCTGGACACAAAAATACTTATGAAAATCAGCTCTTATTGATGAAAATCTGATTCCCGGTCAGTTCTTGTTACAGTATATTCTTAAAATATATATTTTCAAAATACCTGTTTTACTGTATCCTTTATTGAGGGTACCACAAAGGGCAGTGCATAATGAAATGATGAAGCATATTATGGATGTGGAGCACATAATGAAATCTTGGCATAATAACTGTGCCAATAATATTGAATTTCCCCATGCACAAGATTATAAAAGGCAATATTTTGTCTATGGAAATTCACAGGTTTCTCATTTACTCTAAACAAACAAACAAAAAACCAACAAACCATGAATTGATCTTTTCTCTTCCATCAAAGTGTAACCAAAAGCACAGTGACTTATAAAGAGGACTTCCAGGTACCAAACTTCAGGACTCTATCCATCTCTTCAGCTTCTCTCTGCCCTAGTCTCCAGAAGTTCATCTCCAGGGTTCATCACCCTTTATGTCTCTCTTGAGACAGCCAAGCAGAAAGGACAGCTCTCACAGGCAGCCTGCTGCAACCTGCTGCTCCATCACCCCTTCCTGCAAACTACTGGGCCCTTCCGAGTACAACACTCAGTTCAAACAAACACCATGTTCCCCCCTTTTTGGCAAAGTGTTTTGAAACTTAGAGTGTTAGCATAGTTTAGTTAGTTAGAATGTTTTGAAACTTGGAGATGACCATACACGCTCAAAAGAATCAGCATTCTACAGGAATATGACCTCAAAAGAATCAGCATTCTACAGGAATATTATTATTATGATTATTTATGTAAGATTAATTATGTTTTCATTTCTTCCAAGATTGGTATGGTGCAGCATTTCCACTCACCTTTGTCGGGGCCGGGCAGATTGGAATCACTTCGTGGCAAAGCACCGTCTCCAATATGATTAAACAGCATTCTCTGTAAATTGAGAACAGCATGGTTTATGCATAGCTGCTGTTGTATTTCAGTAGCCTTTAAGAAAACAAGTATCTTTCTGTTGTTATCCCCACCACACAGGTCTACTTTGGAGGTGGAGTGATAAACATCACCTAAGAACATAAATAGTGTAATGAAAATATGTGTATACAAATTGGAAGTAGATTAGTTTTCTGAAAACTGTACACATTGGAATCAGAGGGAGGATTATTTTGTACTGAGTTCTGACAGTTTCCAGCTCCCTAAAAAACAAAACAAGGCTCATTCCTGAAGGTGGTATCTTGATAGATTACTAAACAAGTGTAGGGATAGATTTGCAATAATTTCATGGCAGAATCAGGATCTGAACAAGGTGTAATATTTGACAATGTTCAAGTTATGGCTGTTATCTTAGAAGAGCATTGTGTATTACTTCCAACCCTGACTTTTTTGGTAGCAGCGTTCTTCGTTTGTGGATAAGAGCTGACCCATAAAGTGTGTTTGTCTTTTTTTTTCTGAACATTCTTTTTTTTTTTAAAAAATCCACAGTAAATTTATGAAAGAATTTTAAAATTCCACTAGTTATTTCTTTTGGCAGCATTCAAATAATCACTAGTTTATCTTGATAACAGATGTAAACAGCATACAGTTAATCCTACAAGTAATTTAGATGTATTTTCCAAAGGAAATGAGAACAGATAAACTTTACTTTTTTTTCCTTTTTTTTTTTTTAAAGCAAGATCAGACAATCGGTGAAATCCAAATCAACTCCCATTGTTGTATGTCCTTCCAGTGTTCACAGAGGACCATGCTGAGTCAGCGAGGTACTATGCTGTGGTTCCACAAGATGGCAAACCCAGCTGCAAAGTAATCATCATTGATCTAATATATTGCAGCTCCATGTTACAAAGTGAGGAACAAATTCTTGGCCAATTCAACTCGACTTAAAACATCCCATAGAGAGAATGCTTTGATAGACTTTGAGCTACACTAGGTTTGCCTGTCTATGCTGTACTAGAGTCATACTCTATCAGGTAATACCTGTTTTCCTGGAGATACCATTAAACTGAGGTGGTGTAACTACATGTGTACTCTAATGTGACAGAAAATGTGATCATATGTTCCTGCCTGGTCTGGATTGAATGTTCACTGCCTAGTGAGTCTGCAGTGCACTAGCATCTGGTGGGCAAGTGTTGAAGTCTGTTTTCTGTTGTGAAGGTAAAGAGCAAAGGCCAAAAAAGCAACTGAAATTGGAGAGATAAAAAGACAAAAGCTGAATGAAATACAGAGAAACGAGGACATACTAAAATAATTAAATATAAAATCATATGGAAGAACAAGAGCAATCACAGGATGTTTAACAAAATGCAAAAAAATCCAAAAATGTGAAATGCAAAAAGCTCCATTATAAAGAATAATAGCGCAAAAACTAAGGAGGCTTGTTGACCAGTCAATGACAGCAGGCATTCCTCTTCAGAGTACGGGAAGAGCTGCAGAGACACTGTACAATTGCTCAGCCAGAAATCAAAAAGCAAGCACAAATGTTGACTGACAACAGCTGTACATAGATAACCTTGAGCATCAATTTCAATGAGGGAAGCGGATGCAGTACTGCTGTGGTCTTGTTCTATGAAGTCCATCAAACTTCCTTAAATGAGGTAGCTGTGGCCTGAAAGGACTTGAAGTGCAGGAATTTGCCTGTGTATCTCATCTTTCCCGGTTGAAAAACTATTGTGAAAATTGCATTCATTAAGCCGTAAAAAAGACGTTCATAAATGGGTGGTTCTTTCCTCATTAACTTAGTGTGAAGCTCCAACCAAGACTTTTGAAGTTAACTGGTGTTAGAATAAAAATAGAAAGGACAAGGAACAGTTTGAGCATCTAAATTCTAATGAGAGTTGCAGGTATCTCCAAGATATCTCACTACAATTGTCCTGAGGATTTCTTTTCCCCTTCTTAATCAGAAGGTAAAGAATCAGAATTTTGTTTCTGATCACAGTCCATTTTTACTGCCCAGGGAATACAGCACCAGAGAAAGAAATTGCACTTTCCCCAGAAAGATATATCCTCATTTATGGTTAGGAGGGCAGAAAGAAACTGTCAGACCTTCTCACCTTTGAAACATACTTCACTGTTTGAGCAAGTTAATTTTCTACTTACCCTCTCTTGGGACACTGAGGGTAGAGACAGATTGGGAGATTTTCCTGCTGGGCGAGGCTCAGAGAGAGTGGAGACTGGGCCTACGAGCTCCTCAGCCTCCCTTATCGAATCTCGGGTAGAGTGGGGGACAGAAGTCGCATTCCACTTGGCAAAGCAAGAGTTTGCAGTCTGGGAGCAAAAATGGGATAATTTTTTCTTTGCGGCAAACTGTAAAACCGCTTTATTTAAAGAACATCTCCTGGTCTTTCCTGTATGTTGGTTTGGCTCTACTACCACTGAGAAATTGTCCAGTAGATATATCAGTAAGTAGTGCCCGAGAACTGCCCTCAGTCTGGCTAAGCTTCAGTATTACTTCTTAAGCCCTCAGGTAACAGCATGAGGACTCAAACAGAAAAGAGGAAAAAATTAAATCAAGAGCCAATTCAATAACTGAAGAAGAAAGGGACAAGAATACAACTAATGAGAAAGCAACAAATCATTTCTAAAATAAAGGATCGTGGACTACCAAGTTGTTTTTTATCAGAGGCAAAATTTCTGGTGGAAATGAGAGTGTTGAGAGGAGGGCCTTTCACACTGTACTTATGTTCTCATTTTTCTCAGCTTCAGCAAGAGGTGCACTGTGTGATGGCACGGATTAAAGCAGCAACCATGTTAAAGGAAAGCACTTTAGGTAAGTAGGTCCATTAAGAAGAAAAGATGAAATAAGGATTCAAAATTGGCCAGCTCACCAAGCTCATTTTGCATTTCAGATAACTCAAAAGATACAAATTTCATACAGACCTATGTAACAGTAATTTTAAGATAAGAACTCAACTCATTCTTTTCTCTGGAGTAACAAAATGTCTATCTTTCTTTTCCGAAACTACATTGAAAAATAGAATTGCCACATGGAGTGGGTTATTATCTCACAGTGGCTAGGATTAGCTATTTCAGAAGAAATAAAGGGGAGGTCAACATGGACGACTGCCGTGATAACAGTTTTTCTTTCTTTCTTCTTCCCTAGATTGTACAAACGCTGCTGTTTCACACAAGCAAGCTGTGTCATCTGGCAAGTCTTTGCATCTCTCTCTCACTGCAGTGAGTAAATATCAAAACCAGATCTAAACCTAGACAAAGCAAGCAGAAACGTGATCTCTTTCATGTAAAATATTTTAGAGTATTTGCTTATAAAAACAAAAAAAAACCCCTTGAAAATTAACAGCAATGAGCAGACACTGAATCTGCTCGAAGTTCAACAGGCGCCTTTATCATCTTAGCTACTTGTGTTCAGAGGCCTCCCAACAAGTTTCCTACCTGCGAGGTTTCCGAAGGAGTAGGGTAGACGGCACTGCAGGGCCTCTCTCTGGGGGACAGGCAAGAGTTTTCTCGGGAATGCTTATGTTTGTCGGACAACAGAGGAGAGGCTAGAATATAAATGTGTCAAGTGATTAAATTCATGCAGTGAAACACAGACATTTCAATTCTACGCTTATGACAAAGAAATCCTCAATAATTCATATTCCTCAAACAATTGGCTAAATTTGATGTCTGACCAGTGATATCATGCAGAAATTCAGCTGTGTAATGTAGCAAGAATCATTTAATTTGGTTTACCACGGGCGACGAGCACTGACCTCTGGCACTGGATGGAGCAGAACTGGTCACATTAGGTGAAGCAGAATGAGTAGAACTCAGGCTTGAGGTAGACGGACTAGGCTGCGTACAGAAGAGATGCTGGTGTTACCACAACACACTTACTGGTTTGGAAAACAAAAATTTATAACATACTTTTCGCTAAAACAAATTTGTTAGACTAGTTTCTCAGTATTTCAAAATAGCAAACCAGTATAAAGAGCATTAATGTAACTACACAAAGATGTAGTAAAATATCAAATAAATAGAAATGGAATTAATATATTAAAATAATTACGTCACAACTGGACAACAAAGTCTATGTAAGGTCAGATGACTTTGCATCATAGTGCATTGCTGCTTATTACTTTTGTAAAAAATTCAGGCTCCAAGTTAAAGAAGAAGAAACAGTTACATAAAATTTGTTCTACGTTAACAGCCCATTTAAAGACTTGTTTTTTTAAAAGAAGTATCAACAATAACTTTGAGATTTCTGAATGAAATAATAGAAGCATTAATTTAGTAAATAGCCTTGTAAGAAAGATTCTGTTTAGTTTGAAGAATGACAATAATTTGTACCTGCATGTTAAAAACTTCATCGGAGCTTTCTGATTGCCCAGTGATATTGCTGACTTCAGCAGAAGCTTGGGATGACAGTGATGAGGATGAATACCGATTGACAGCTGGGTAACTCAAGGGACTATTATAAGAATAACGCAATATAAAATGGTTAACTCTAGATGCCAGTCATAATTTTTCATGTGAAAACAGCACGTTTATTAATCTCCACAGTTTAATTTGGATTTATTAGTTGAAAAAGAGAGAGAATATATATATCAGCTATTCATGACTGAAGATACTTCAGGTGGACCATATGAGGAAGCGTGCACACAACAAAAGTATTTTATGGGTCATCTTCCTTGAGTAACAAAATCTATCAATTTCTAGTAATTTAACTTGCCTGCGTCGTGGTATTACCCTGGCACCATCAGGGCTCATTGAAACAGGTATGGAATTCCGGCATACACGAGGACTTCCATTTGGGAAATGAACAGGACTAGCTTGTACACAGGCAGAAAATTCCTGGCGAGTTGTTAAAAGAAGATTAATTAAAATGAACATAATATCATTAAGCATTTTGTAAGATACAGATAGTCATTTGAATAGTTATATCTGCATTTTGGATCAGCTTCATCGTTACTAAGAAAAATATTTTAACTTTTCGCTCATACTTTCCCTTTAGTAAAATGTGACTATTTTTCTCTGCACTGTATGGAAAGTTTATTAACTTTCTCTTCGGTTTGTGGTACTGTAAGAATGCTACAAGTTGTAATGTGGACAAACAACCAAAAGATGTCACTATTTGTTGCTTAGGAAAATGAAACAACCCTTACTGCAGCTAAACAGTCTCCGGGTTTATCCATGCACCTGCTCATGTACCTGTATTCCCAAGCTTGACTTCATCACAAAGAACTGATCCACCAGCTTTTTGTGCAATGGTCTCATATCCTGCGGCACCACCTTCTCGTGCACTGCCAAGCCAAATTCTAGAATCTGGGCCTGCAGAAGAGACAGGAAGAAAGAGGGGAAAAATATATTTTCGATCTATTTTCTTTAAGCTTTCATCATCAATTAGGATACTAATCAAGAAAATCCAACAAAATGCACGTTGTATCTTTGCCTCAGTCTTTAATAGTAAGACCAGTTGTTCTTTGGGTACCCAGACCCCTGAGCTGGAAGACATGGATGGGGAGCAGAATGAAGCCCCCATATTCCAAGGGGAAATGGTTAGCAACCTGCTACACCACTTAGACACACACAGGTCTATGGGGCCAGATGGGATCCACCTAAGGGTACTGAGGGAGCTGGCGGAAGTGCTCACCAGGCCACCTTCAATCATTTGTCAGCAGTTCTGGCTAACTGGGGAGGTCCCAGTTGACTGGAACTTAGCAAATGTGATGCCCATCTAACAAGAAGGGCCAGAAGGAGGATCTGGGGAACTACAGGCCTGTCAGCCTGACCT